>NC_090256.1:46929018-47031518 GCF_037325665.1 Littorina saxatilis
CGATCTTTATGAAATTTTACATGAGAGTTCCTGAGTATGATATCCCCTGAATTTTTTTATAATTTTTTTGATAAATGTCTTTGATGACGTAATATTCGGCTTTTCGTGAAAGTTGAGGCGGCACTGTCACGCTCTCATTTTTCAACCAAATTGGTTGAAATTTTGGTCAAGTAATCTTCGACGAAGCCCGGACTTTGGTATTGCATTTCAGCTTGGAGGCTTAAAATTTAATTAATGAGTTTGCTCATTAAAGTTGTCATTAAAATCGATTTTTCGCAAACAGATTTAAAATTGATTGCATCGTATTCTTCATCACATTCTGAATCTAAAAATATATACATATGTCATGTTTACTCTTAAAATGTGATCACAATTAACGAAAATAGAATAATTAGTCTTACGATTAAAATGTAAGAAATCGATCCAAAAATGATGTCATCTTATTCGTGATCATTTCCTGATTCCAAAAACATATAGATATGATAGGTTGTATTCAAAACAAGCTCAGAAAATTAACAAGAATACAGAAAAGCGCGCTTTCCTGCTTAGCACAATACGCTACCGCGCTAATCTGGCGTGTCAATATCACTACGTTTTGCACGTGGAAGGTGAGCGATTTCCTTCACGCGGGGATTGACGAAGCTGTTCTGTCTTAGTGAATAAATACAGTGCGTTCAGTTTCATCCCGTGAGTTCGACAGCTTGACTAAATGTAGTAATTTCGCCTTACGCGACTTGTTTTTTTGTTTTTTTTATAGAAAGGAAGGTGTAGAAAAGAGGTATGATTTACTGATAATGTTCACCGACTTGTTTTTATCTCTTCGACTGTTTAGAGTACACAGTTAAAAACAAAACTTTTAAAACTGCTTCCTCAAGAAAAAGCAACGCCCGAGATATGTCGTCATGTCCTTATAATTGTAGAATGTGTCTGCTCGTCTACTTTTAAATATGCCTGTATTCACTATAGCGATTTTTTTGCGTCGTCAATTGTCAGTTGTTTCGTGGATTGACCTTTTTTCTTTCTGTTTTTTTTCAACTTATTTTATTCTTGACTTTGGAACGTTAGCTGTCTATCAGTTTGGGTTTTCTTGTAAAATATATTGAGTTCAAAACAAAGTCAACACCACACCGGCACACGTTACAGTTCAGCGACATATGAAATACAACAATCTCAGCGCGTGTACTTTCGCCCGTCAATCTGATTGTAAGTCAGTACCTTGTGTGTGTGTGTGTGTGTGTGTGTGTGTGTGTGTGTGTGTGTGTGTGTGTGTGTGTGTGTGTGTGTGTGTGTGTGTTCGGAGAGGGGACAGGGGCAAAGAAACGACGGTGGGGTTGGGCTGGGATATAATAAAAGGAATCTTTTCATAGACTTTCCGTTTTTAGCTTATTTGTGTATATAATCACTATTGACTCAATTATGGAATGTCCTAATTACGCTCTGGGCTCATATAACTGCTAATGATCGTGCACATCTCGTTAAATATAACGACTAGTTGTATACAGGTATACGTTTCACGTTTCATTATGGCGTGTACCACGAGTGGACTATTCAGTGCAATTTCTGAATAAGTACTGCATGTTAACATGTAATAAAATAAAATAACAAAAAAGTATCGCTCGTGGCTTGTTACATATATATGTGACTTTAAGTACTGTTGAACAAAAACAGTCAGCAGAAGTAAGGAGTATCCTTTTTCGAAAATGTAGGCGAGCGAGGCGGGGGGGGGGGGGGGGGGGGAAATCGGGTGGAGGGGGAAGTGCTGGGGAATCGGGGGCGCAGGGCGGGGGGCACATTAACTTTTTAAGTGCAGCCTAGCTCGGTTTGTGCAAGGTCGTCTGTCACCATACGGCGCTCAGACAGCGAGACAGTGCTGGGCTTTAAAAATGTGATGAGTTGTGAAAAGAGAACAGGAAAGGGAGACAAATGGGAACACACGTTGAGTATAAATAATCTCAAGTTCCTCTTTCGTATCTCTGGAGTTTTTGGTGAGACGGTTTAGTAGGAAGGGTTCAAAATAACTGGTGTGTATTTTTCTTTGTAGGTTTTTGTTTTTGTGGTTTTGTGGTTTTGTTGCATGGTTAGGGAGTGGGAGTAATAACATGATTCTCTTTATTCACTTGCCGTTTTTAGCTTCTTTGTGTAATCACTAATGACTCAATTATCGGAATGTCCTAAGTACGCTCATATAACTGCAAATCATCACGGCGTAAAATCCTCCTGTATTATATGTTTAACAAATGTGGCTTTAAGAACTGTTGAAAAATAAAAGTCAGCAGAAACAAGGAGTATGCTTTTTTCGGAAATATAGGGGTGCAGGGCTTCCAAAATGTGATGAGTTGTGGAAAGAGAGCATGCATGGAAGGGAGACAAATGGGAACACATTGACGTTGAGTATAATATATATCTTCCTCTTAGATATCTCTGGAGTCTTTGATGTTTTGGTTTGATGGTTTAGGCGGAAGGGTTCAAACTAACTGGTGTGCATTTTCATTTGTAGGTTGTTGTTTTTTGTTACTGTGGTTTCGTTGCATTGGAGCCCACATCAGTTTGTGTGACTGAATTCCAGACTATATTCTGTTGGAAAAGTCAATGCAGGTGTTTGTTTGCCTGGTAATGCTCTACGACTTTCAGACATGAAAAGCATGAGAGCATTTTATGCTGCAAACATTGTATACCATTACATAATGCCGCCTCTTATCATATAAGCTAGAGAGAGAGAGAGAGAGAGAGAGAGAGAGAGAGAGAGAGAGAGAGAGAGAGAGAGAGAGAGAGAGAGAGAGAGAGGTCTTTTTTACCTTTTTTTCTTCAAAGATGTTGTCTTTTCGGACGTATTTGAATACGAGAGCAGGCTAAATTGGCACATCTAACATGGAAGAGAATGTGTTATTCGTGTCCTGAACGCAAGAATTTTTTTAAAATATGTGTATTAATGTGAGCGTGCAATTAAAATTCCATGCACGTTGTGTATGTGTGTGTGTGTGTGTGTGTGTGTGTGTGTGTGTGTGTGTGTGTGTGTGTTTGGGGGGTGGGGGTGTCTGTCTGTGCATATGTCTGACTGTCTGTCTCGAGTTGAATATCTCCGATGCTTATGTTTGACTGACAAATGCACACCAAAAGAAGAAAAAATCCACCTACGAAGTCGAAAAAACCCAGATGATAAAATTACGACTGACATGCAAGTGACATCACGTTTGAGACTTTTAAGTAAACAGTTGATGAGGTGCCTGCGTCACAATTGCTCACAAAGATCATTTGATAGAGACAGACTTCTTGATCCGTGCAGATTTCGGTTTGAGAAAAGGGAAAGAGCTCTTTACTCGTGGACTCAGTATGTCATGAATACCCCCATTAGGACTATTTCCGAAGCTTAACGCGAGAGGGAAAAGGTGTGTCAGGGTGTCCAAGCGCACAGAAGCTCTAAATCGTATGCACAAGTGCTGCATTTGGTGTTACCTGAAGAGCTGCATGTGAAAATGTGGGGGAGGAAATTTAAGGGAAAGCGTCCCCGTTAATGATGCGGCTAATAGAATTTTCTTGTTCGTCTGGCGGCGAGTTCGATTTGCGCAGCTTCTATTTAAATCTCGGGACGCCCGGGCATAATTGCAGTGTGTGTGTGTGTGTGTGTGTGTGTGTGTGGAAAGCAGGTTGGGGAGGGTGTGTGTATGTCTGTGCGCGCGCGTGTGTGTGTTATTTCTTTTCATTGGCCATGCTATAACCACCCGGCATTACGAATTAGTGTTGGCTCCCAGTCCCACAGAACTGAATCACTCTGTTACGTGCACAAGTCAAACCAAGTCTAAAACACGATACTGGCATCATATATTTTTTAAGCAGAAACCACAAACGCCGAAATATCATTCAGTATGTAAGCTTATGGAGGATTTATAACATTGATTTACAGGAATAACTATAGTAACACTGTTGCACCGTTATGATATATGATCGGTTTTACATTTAGTCAATTTTTGACAACATGTTTTAACATAGACGGGGAATCAAGACAAAAACTACTTGACCGAATGTCGTGAAATTTCACATGAAAGTTCTTTGGTACGATATTCCCACCACATTTCTTTCTTTGATAAATTATTTTGATGACGCGATATCCGGCTTTTTTGTAAAAGTTGAGGCGGCACTGTCACACCCTCAGTTTTGGATCAAATTGCTTGAAGTTTTGGTTTAGCAATATTCGACAAAGCCCGGACTTTGGTATTGCATTTCATCTTGGATGCTTAAACAAATAATTAATGCGTTTGGTAAAATCTGAAAATTCAAATTAACATTTTTTTCAAATCGATTCAAAAATACTGTCATCTTATTGTTTAACATTTCCTTGTTCCAAAACCATGTAGATATCTTATATTTGGGTTAACAACAAGCCCATAACAATAAAGATATAGAAATTTTAATTAAAACTAAAATTTGAGTAATCGATTCAAAAATGATTTCACCTTATTCTTTATCATTTTCTGATTCCAAAAACATATAGATATGTTATGTTTGGCTTAAAATTCAGCTCAGGAAGGTGAACTGTATATTAATAGAGAAAAGCGCGCTTTCCTGTGAAGCGCTATACGCAACTGTGCTATACTGGCTGGACATTTTCTGTGCGTAAACGCGACAGCGCGGCCGTGGGGTATGAAACGGACACAGCTACTGAGTGTTAGTCAACAAATGCGGTGCGGTCAATTATTTTTCTGTGAGTTCGAAGGGTTGACTAAATGTAGTGATATCGCTTCACGCGACTTGTTTGTCGTTGCAGTTATACTGCACGTTCCAGAACATAAAACGGGAGGAAAGCACACATGAAACAAAACGAAACAAAGCGAGACGATACTACTGATTGACGTTGTACTTGTCCATTAAATGTAGTAGTGCTTGTTCGGGCGACATATTAACAAACGCATGGCACAAATTCACGAAGCAGCTTCTGGCTTGGTATTGTCATGCGCATGCAAATCTACTGATTCACATCATCGCAACAGCTGGAGTTTGACATGAATGCACTTGTTGGTTTAAACAGTGTTTTTATCCACAGTTTATGGATGTAATATATATTAAGCATGTTTAGGATCAACAACAAGCCGTTCACATTATTGTACATGTCAACGGATTTAATTATCGTCTCGCTTTGTTTCGTTTTGTTTCATGTGTGCTTTCCTCCCGTTTTATATACGGAAAAGCGCACTGAACAATGACTGTTAATCAATCGAAGCAATAACACCGTTGCCAGTTATTACAACTGACATTCACAAGAGAACAAGAGGACAATAGTTATTGAACATGTAATCTTGATGTGTTGACATTAGTTTACTCTTTTCTTTTGTGAATGTTGTTCTGTTGGTGTGTTAGGAAACGCTGCCGTTGCTGAGCTTTGGTTCAGTTTTGTGTGTTGCATGTAGTTGACTTATTTGTACTTTGTGGGAAAGTACCGATATTATATTTTGTAAACACAATATTTATGTTTGCACGAGAATGCAGGTGAACTTTCTAGTCCTGTCAAAACAAGTTGTTTACCACGTTGTTTTGAGTAGTGGGTTCGTGGCGTTCGTTCGGATTAAGTGCGTCGGCGCTTTTGATGTACGTCACAGAGAACGTCACTGTTCTAGTCCATAGACGGCTCGTATAATGTAGTTGTATCATGTTCGGTCTGGAATATTCTCGAGATTGAGTATTTACTATATATGCCAGCGCGATTTGAATGTTAAAAAGCTTCTATTTGAGTTCTGCTACGATGTGCAGTTGTATGTATGGAATGCTAAATAAATCCTCGAACTCAATTTGACGAGTTGTTTTCTGCTGCTGCGAAGACGGGCGGCGTAGAATAAAAGAACACAACTATACGACATTTGAGAACTTGTGGCAATCTCAAGTGTCGTGTAACATGGTGCTTTAATGTTTCCATTGTCGAAAAGAACAGCCAGGTAGGCAGCAGG
The DNA here is from genome assembly GCF_037325665.1 of Littorina saxatilis. Lineage (NCBI taxonomy): Eukaryota > Metazoa > Mollusca > Gastropoda > Littorinimorpha > Littorinidae > Littorina > Littorina saxatilis. The sequence continues at coordinate 46,934,955 of NC_090256.1, forward strand.
TTTACTGACGGACAATGTGACTTTGAAACGGTTCTTCTTCTTCTTCTTGGCGTTCGCAGAGGTTACACGATCAATCCAGCACTGGTGATAAATGTTGTCGTTTTCTCCAACTCCTGTCGAATGCCATATAGTTTGGTCTGCAAGGGAATTGGTGACGGCCACACTTCTTTTCGTTCCTCATCTAGTAAGGGACATCGCTGTAGGATGTGTTCCGCTGTTTGGTCTTCTTGACCGCAGGCACAGGTTGGTGATGGCGCCAGCTTGAACTTTCGGTTCATGTGAGCATTGAGCCTGTTGTGGCCAGTACGCAGCCTGATGAGGTTGACTTGCTGCTCTCTGGACATTGTGTGGTAGTCATCTCTGTTTGTCCTTGGCCTCATCAATGCCTTGATGATTGTCTTCTGCTCACTAAAGCTGACACTGTTTTCAGGTTGGTCTTCCACGGCTCCTTCTTTCGCCAGCTCATCTGCCCTTTCATTTCCTGGTATCCCACAGTGTGCTGTTATCCGCTGGAGGACAACTCTTCTGGTTTGTCTGACCAGCTGTAATGCTTTGGCCAGCTGTGGGAGTTTGTCGTTCTCTAGGGCCTGAAGGACTGAAAGGGCGTCCGAGAGGAAGACAACTTGGTAGCAAGGGTCTGCGGAGTCCTGAACCAAGGAGGCGGCCTGCATGAGAGCTTCTGCTTCTGCTTTATAGATCTTTATAGTTTGTACTTTGAAACGGTTGAACTGTTGAAACAAAATCACCAATACAAGAAAGCTAAGTCTGTGAAACATTTAATTATATGGACAAAACTAAACATTAACAAGTACGGTGACCCGATGGTCTTTGTCGTGGGCGGAAATGCAAATAATACTGAGACAATCACAAGAACAATAACTTAGCTCAGTAAAGCGTTGACGTCTCGACAACAACATGGCGAATGTCGAGGATTATGTTTTGAAGATTCGAGTTGAAATGTCGTCGAGAAAAACAACACAAAACAAAACAAGTCGCGTAAGGCGAAAATACAATATTTAGTCAAGTAGCTGTCGAACTCACAGAATGAAACTGAACGCAATGCCATTTTTCAGCAAGACCGTATACTCGTAGCATCGTCAGTCCACCGCTCATGGCAAAGGCAGTGAAATTGACAAGAAGAGCGGGGTAGTAGTTGCGCTAAGAAGGATAGCACGTTTTTCTGTACCTCTCTTTGTTTTAACTTTCTGAGCGTGTTTTTAATCCAAACATATCATATCTATATGTTTTTGGAATCAGGAACCGACAAGGAATAAGATGAAAGTGTTTTTAAATTGATTTCGACAATTTAATTTTGATAATAATTTTTATATATTTAATTTTCAGAGCTTGTTTTTAATCCAAATATAACATATTTATATGATTTTGGAATCAGCAAATGATGGAAAATAAGATAAACGAAAATTTGGATCGTTTTATACATTTTTATTTTTTTTTACAATTTTCAGATTTTTAATGACCAAAGTCATTAATTAATTTTTAAGCCACCAAGTGGAAATGCAATACCGAACCCCGGGCTTCGTCGAAGATTACTTGACCAAAATTTCATCCAATTTGGTTGAAAAATGAGGGCGTGACAGTGCCGCCTCAACTTTCACAAAAAGCCGGATATGACGTCATCAAAGACATTTATCAAAAAAATGAAAAAAACGTATGGGGATTTCATACCCAGGAACTCTCATGTCAAATTTCATAAAGATCGGTCCAGTAGTTTAGTCTGAATCGCTCTACACACACACACACACACACACACACACGCACATACACCACGACCCTCGTTTCGATTCCCCCTCGATGTTAAAATATTTAGTCAAAACTTGACTAAATATAATAAATGCAGGGCGTTATCAAAGGACATCTTCTTCGTGCCATGATCTAATCTTGACATAATGAACAGGTGCTGACAGAATACGTCACGTTTATTATCACCCATTCGCATAACGCGTGCATCGTAACGACATATCTTTCGCACGGTCTGCCTGACGCCGAAATCATTTCAGCATCAAAAAGGATGCACCACTGAAGTGCATGTGGCGAATGAAACTCACCTACCTGCCTGCCACGGCCGGGAAGAACAGAGTTTCCGGTGAACCCTCGTACCTGACAGGTAAAAGGGAAAAGTCAAGGATTTAGTGAGCACAGACACTCACCTCAATTTCACGGGCTGAAAACATTTTTTGTTTTGCCATTTCCGCTTTCCCGGTGTGCCTGGCCGACCGCGGTGTGAACTGAGAAAGTCAACAAGCATGCTTGGATCGCGCATAGCCAAATAGGTTTGAAGGTACGAAATTCAAAAACCGGCAGCTCAGGTATGGCCAAATCGTCCGCCCTATCGCCAGGGGCGAGTAAAAATTCCGCCGGGCTAGTAGAAACCGCCTGGCAACTCGCCCGGCTGGCCAGTGATAATTCTGGTCAAATGCAACTCTTTTGGTTGTAATATCGAGTTATCAGATGCAGCAACTTTGCTATTTGCCGGACCAGCGAAATTTCTAGCGGGCTAGTGACTTTCCTGCAGTTATTCGCCTGGCTGGTGAGTTAAAAGTTTGGGGTATGGCCATCCCTGCAGCTATATATAGACTGCCAACGTTAAAAAAAGACGAATTTTAGGTTATTGTAGCGTTTAATTATTGACAAAACAGAACGTTACATTTACAGTACGTCGACCCACTGGTCTATGAAGTGGACAGACAGACTTATGGTACGAATCATGAACTTATCTCAACATTGTCGATGAATCTCGCATGCAAGATGCCGGCGAGATAAGTGCAAGATACCGGCGAAGAAAAGTAATTACCTAGCCAGCATCTTGAATGCAAGATTCATCGACAATGTTGAGATAAGTTCAATATTCGTACCATGCATACGTTGTTGACGGGACGCACACACTAGCAACCAATCCCGAATCCCGTTTTGCCACCACTGTCAGCGCTGGGGGATCTTTACACGTGAAACACGGAGCACAGGGAAGGTTTAAAGCAGACCTGACCTATCCTCATGTTCAGTTGTGCTTTGAACTTTGGTCGGCTGTGTTAGTGCCGAGTGGTATACGTACGGCAGTGCAACGAACTCTTTGCAACTTTTTACCTTTTGTGTGAGTGCTATAGACTGTGCTTGCGAAGAGGTTCAGCGCAGGTAGGCTTGATCAGTTGGTTGTTTAATTTATATCATTATATTCACACATTGAGGCGTGAAATAATGCATTTCTGTTTTTGCTTTCGGCATTTTCTAAGCTTTGGATTTGATTTTAGAATCTCAAGATTATAGCAGGTTGCACCTTTTTTTTTTATAACGATCTCCACGCCGATTTGGGGGAGATGAGGGGGGCGGGACGGGGTTATACTTTGAGGATTTTAGGGTGTCTATCTATTCCAGTTCATCATCTAATGTCAGGTTATTGAGGTGCATTTTGATTGTGACCGTTACAGTGAGTTCAAGAAGAGGTTTAGTTCAGGAAGGCTTAAATATGTTGATTGATTTAGATAATTAAATTCGCAATACCTTGTCGTGGTGTTTTTTTGTTGTGTAGTTGTCACAGAGCGTGCTTTTGTGTTCCCGGATGTGCGTTCAACGGGTTTACATGCTTCTCTCTCCTTTTTCTGTTGTAATAACTGTGTGGCGACGCGGGACTCGGAGGTTATTTTCGAGACAAACAAAAGTAGGCCTATTGTGGACGACAATCGCAATAACACCATTGTTCCGTTGTTAATCCTTTGTTATTCGTTTTCTTTCTTTCTTTCTTCTTTCCTTTTTATCTTCTTTTTTCCCACCACAAGGCTGATTCCTTAGCGCGGTGTGGTGGTTCGAGTGCCTCGATGACCCGGAGAGCTATGCCAGCGAGAGTGTAAACTCCTGGTAGGGCCACCCAAGCTGGACAGGTCAAAGGGTAGAGGTCAGACGAATTCAGCCACCTCTCCCCGAGGCTAATGGGGTATGAGAAGGATCACTCAGACAAAAAAAAACAAGGACGGGGGACGTTCTGCAGCCATGGACGGCAAGTCCCCTACGACAAGGAAAAGTCGGAGAAGAAACCACTGCTGAAGACGGATGCGCTGGGCCAAAGTGCGCGTAACGACAGTGCAACGCATTTCACTCCCATGATGGACAACGACGATCTTTTTTCTCTTTTCCTTTTTCTTCTGCTTTTTTTTCTTTCGTCCCCCTTTTTTCACATCTTCGTTTCCTTCTTTCTCTCTTCCGTCCTTCTTTTGTTTCTTCATTTGTTTTTTTTTCTTTTCCTTACTTTCTCTCTTCCGTCCTTCTTTCTTTCCTTTCCATCTTTTCTTCTAGTTCTCTGTTCCTTCTTCCCGCTCTCGCTTTCTGTCTCTCTGTTAGCTGACGACGAGTGTTCGTGTATATCTTTCACCTTGCAAAAATCCGTGTTAGCATTGTGATGTAGGCTAAAATAGTGGCCCAATGACACGCCGTTGACATTGGGGGAACAATGAACGACAGAGGAATTCGGTCAGTCTTGAGACAAAAACACAGTACATTTTGCTACAACGGGATTTATTTCGTTTAGAACTAGAAGTATGTTGTTGGTTATGTAATATGCAAAAAAATATCTGATTTTGTTTTTGTTTGAGTTTTGTTGAAGAGTGTGTGTGTGTGTGTGTGTGTGTGTGTGTGTGTGTGTGTGTGTGTGTGTGTGTGTGTGTGTGTGTGTGTGTGTGTTTGTCTGTCTGTCTGTGTGTCTGTGAATGAATGTAAATGAGCTAGAATGCTGTCATACAGGAATCAAACACAACGCCAAAGGTACGTTCCCTCCACTGTATTATACGGCTATGACATCATACACACAAATACACACAATCATGAACATAAAGGTTAGGAAATCAAAAATCCAGTACTCACAGTTTTGTAGGCAAAATAATCACTCGAGATGACAATCTCGTACACAATTGCAAGGACAAAACTCTCTACCCTTCACTGAGGTATAAAACTACAAAAACAGTCCGTGAACTCACAGGCACACGATATCTAGTTAACAGGTATCTACTCACGGCTCGTGTGTAGTCAACAAAAACCAGTTATAGTTCCTACTACGGCAGACTTAAAACACCGTATGCTCTGTCTACTAAATAATTATTCCTTATCTCTTAAGTAATTGTAGACATATTTTAATTCTGGTCATACGCAGAATTATACAGCTTCTATTGCTGTTCACTAGGAAATGTTTTTTAACTACTACTTCCTTCTACTGGTGACCTCGGTCTACTCAGTTTCTACCGCCCTGTGACCACGATGGTCCTACTCTACGTGTGTGTGTGTGTGTGTGTGTGTGTGTGCGTATGTGCGTATGTGTTTGTGTATGTGTATGTGTGTCAGCACGCAAGCGTGTATGTGCCTGTGTTTGTTCCCATGCACAAAACAAGCAAACTAACAAACAATACTTCTGTTTTTCAAATAGGAAAAAAACACCTGCATTAGCTATTTTAAACTGTAACACAATCACCTCATTTGCTCAAAGAAAATGATGACTTTGTAACATTCATCGAAGCTACTTCAACAAAAATGCAAATTTGACACACACTCTCTGTGCCAGTATCAAAGTAACAGCTTGTGAGTGATCCGATCCCGACACAGATACCTGCCGTACAGTCAAAATGTACTTGTGTAGTCAAAAAGTACTTGTTCTCTTTTATCTGTCGAACAGATTTAAGACGAATACTAAAGAGTGGGTGTGTCAGTCTGTTGATAGTGAAATGCAGTACACTCTTTGATTGTAACGTTCCCTATGAGGTTAAGGTTTCAATTTGTTAAATGTACTTAAAAGGTAAAACATAGATAACACCATGTGTGAGTTTGTCTGTGTGTGTTGTTGTTGTTGTTGTTGTTGTTGTTAATGTTGTTGTTGTTGTTGTTAGCAGTTTCTTCAGGCACTTGGTCTGGAATGCCTGGATTCTTCTTGTATCGTCGGCCAGCCGTGTCCATGTCTCTCAGCCGTATATATAGCAGAATGGACTCTACCGTCCATCCTAAAACCTCAATTTCTCAGATTGTTGGCAGTTTCAATCGGGGGAAGGGTGGAGGGAGTTCCACTATATAATTATGTTATTGGAACTGAGGGACCATAAATCTTTAGTCTCTCTTGTGGAGAGAAAAGGAGTTTCCTGGCATATGATCTGTTTGTTAATATAGCTACATATTAAAGTAATTACATAGTCAGATGTTTTTCTTAAAGTAGTGTGTGTTTGTTTCAGTGGTAACGAGACACCATGACGAAGGAACATAAAATCAACCGTGACGAGGATGAGGAGGAATACATCGACCCCGATGAAGGTATGTGGAGTATATTTGGTTAATAGACAGATCCATAGGTTGAAGGGTTGATCCATGGCTGGATTGGTTGATTGACAGATCCATGGTTGGATGGGTTGATTGATAGATCCGCAGGTGGATAGGTTGATAGACAGATCCACATGTGGATGCGTTGATTTGCAGATTCATGAATGGATGGGTTGATAAACAGATCCATAGGTGGATGGGTTGATTGACAGATCTATGGTTGGATATGTTGATTGACAGATCCATGAGTGGATGGGTTGATTGACAGATCTATGGTTGGATGGGTTAATAGACAGATCCATGAGTGAATGGGTTGATAGACAGATCCATGGATGGATGGGTTAATAGACAGATCCATGAGTGAATGGGTTGATAGACAAATCCATGGATGGATGGGTTAATAGACAGATCCATGAGTGAATGGGTTGATTGACAGATCTATGGGTGGATGGGTTGATTGACAGATCCATGAGTGGATGGGTTGATAGACAGATCCATGGTTGGATGGGTTGATAGATAGATCCATGAATGGATGGGTTGATTGGCAGATCCATGAGTGGATGGGTTGATAGACAGATCCATGGTTGGATGAGTTGATTGGCAGATCCATGGGTGGATGGGTTGATTGGCAGATCCATGAGTGGATGGGTTGATAGACAGATCCATGGTTGGATGGGTTGATAGACAGATCCATGGTTGGATGAGTTGATAGACAGATCCACTGGTGGATGGGTTGATTGGCAGATCCATCGGTGGATGGATTGATCAATGAACGTGTTGATTGACCGATTCATGGATGGATAGCTAGATTGATGAATGGGTTGAAACAGCAATAGGAGAATTAGCAGATGCATTCATGGTTGGATGGGTTGATAGACAGATCTATCTACTAGTGGGAACCAACGAATTTGGAAAGACTTCAACGCAGTTTCGTGTCAATTCGTTTTGTTTAGTTTAGTTTAGTTTAGTTTAGTTTAGTTTAGTTTAGTTTAGTTTAGTTTAGTTTAGTTTAGTTTAGTTTAGTTTAGTTTAACTTTTGCTGGAAATTGTTCAGCGTCTCGAATGAAAATGTCCTGATTGCCGTTTCTTTTTCTTCTTCTTCTTCTTTTCCAGTTGTTTGTTTAGAGATTTAGTTTTATATTTTTGTTCTTGCCATGTCTTCTTTTGCTTCTTATTCAATACCTGTTCTCTCTTCTTATGCTTTTCCAGTTGCTCATAATTGGGTAGACGAAACAAACCAGTTGCGTTTGCTGGTTTCTTTGTTTTATTTTTGTCTTCCAATTACTGAAACATAAATAGGCCTATGTACGTTAGCAGCAAATTATAATGTTTGCCTTCTTGCCGTTGAAAATAATACTGGAGCTTTTGATAGTGCCAGGCTCAAAAACGGGTATTATTTTCAGTGTCGGCTAAATTCAGAGTTCAACAGACAGTGAGGCTGGATGATAAACAAGTCGCGTAAGGCGAAATTACTACATTTAGTCAAGCTGTGGAACTCACAGAATGAAACTGAACGTAGTCCGCCGCTAGTGCAAAAGGCAGTGAAAGTGACGAGCCTGTTTGGCGCGGTAGCGGTTGCGCTGTGCTTCATAGCACGCTTTACTGTATACCTCTCTTCGTTTTAACTTTCTGCGCGTGTTTTTAATCCAAACATATCATATCTATATGTTTTTGGAATCAGAAACCGACACAGAATAAGATGGAATAGTTTTTAAAACGATTTCGGAAATTTAATTTTGATTATAATTTTTATATTTTTAATTTTCAGAGCTTGTTTTTAATCCGAATATAACATATTTATATGTTTTTGGAATCAGAAAACGGCGAAGAATAAGATGAACGTAAATTTGGATCGTTTCATAAAAACATTTTTTTTTTTTTTACAATTTTCAGATTTTTAATGACCAAAGTCATTAATTAATTTTTAAGCCACCAAGCTGAAATGCAATACCGAAGTCCGGCCTTTGTCGAAGATTGCTTGGCCACAATTTCAATCAATTTGATTAAAAAATGAGGGTGTGACAGTGTCGTCTCAACTTTTACAAAAAGCCGGATATGACGTCATCAAAAGTATTTATCGAAAAAAAGAAAAAAACGTCCGGGGATATCATTCCCAGGAACTCTCATGTCAAATTTCATAAAGATCGGTCCAGTAGTTTGGTCTGAATCGCTCTACACACACACACGCACAGACAGACAGACAGACACACACACACACACACCCTCACATACACACACACACACACACACACACACACACACACACACACACACACACACATACACCACGACCCTCGTCTCGATTCCCCCTCTATGTTAAAACATTTAGTCAAAACTTGACTAAATGTAACAAAACAGAAAAGTGCACACCTTGCGATATGCAGCCTCACTTTCCGTATAGACAGTGTGTTTTTGCTTGCGTTTTTTTTATGAAGTCGAGACTGCTGAGGCAGTGAGGCTGTAAAACTAAAGATATTCATTGGGGGGGGGGGGGGGGGGGGAGGGGGTGAGGGGGGAGGGGGGGGGTGTTGTTCGATTGTTTGTTTGTTGTGTTGGGGTTGTTTTTGTTTTTGTTTTTGTTCGAGAACGCTGAGATAGGTAACGTGTATAACAAACAAACAAAATATTCGCCTTGCGATACAAAGCGTCACTTCCCTTATACCCTCGTTCCACACATCCGTTCTAGGTCCCGTTGTTTGTTTGTTGTGTTGGGGTTGTTTTTGTTTTTGTTTTTGTTCGAGAACGCTGAGACAGGTAACGTGTATAACAAACAAACAAAATATTCGCCTTGCGATACAAAGCGTCACTTCCCTTATACCCTCGTTCCACACATCCGTTCTAGGTCCCGTTCCCATAGCGACCAAGGAACAGCACGGGAATGGGAGGGATCGGGAGTGGACCTTAATGGAACGCCAATGGACGTTAACGGAACTCCTTTGAACGGTAGGAACGGTTGGGACGGGTGAGTTCGGGCTGCATGTTCAAAATTTTAGCCATTCCCCGCCCGTTCCAAATGAACGGTAATGGAACCTTAACACATCGGCAACGGAACTCATTGATCGTTAATGGAACTTAACGCAATGGTAACGCAACGCTAGCGCTCTCACTCACTGAGTTGTCATACCCGCATTCCACACATCCGTTTTAGCTTCCGTTCTAAGTCGTCCTGAGGACGGCTGCCAGTACGGTCAGACGCTGCTCAAAGATGCCAAAAACGGCCGTTTGCGCAGCGTCTCATTGGTGTGGCAGCCGTCCTCGGGACGGCTAGGAACGGAAGCTAGAATAGTTGTGTGGAATGGGGGTATTACGTACAGTGTGTTTTATGAGTTCGAAACCGCCGATTGATTCGCCTGGCAAATCAGCTAGGGAGGTATTTTTACGCTCTGGAGGAAGGGGTCAGCTTTCTCCTCCCCATCATCGGCTGGGTGTCAGTCCTAGTGTTTTCTTTGTATTTGCCAAGCTTGAACAAGAATTCCGCATTTTGATGAGCTAAACATATTTCTGTACCCCATAAGTTGCTGCTATACCTGCCTCGTTTGTTTTCCTGTAGTTACTGCAGAGATTGCGGGTAGAACGACCGAATACTCAATACGAAACCGAGACAAATCGACGTCGTGCTGGAATTTTGGCGTAACTCCATTTTGATGTTTTTTTGTGCTTTATAGACTAAATAAATCATTCTCCGTGAGAATATTGTCTGAAATACGATCGTCGATGGATAAAACATCTTTGGACATTCTTTTATATTTCTATCTATACCAGGTACAAATATAAAAACTATTTCATAATAACAAAATAATCAGTTTTGGCTTTCTGCTGAAAAGCTGTCAGAAATAAGTTACGGCAAAATGCCATGAGAACATCGATCGATATAACGTCATTTAGGAGGGGGGGGGGGGGGGGGGGGGTCGGGGCATCAACTGGTTTCAGCTAACCGGGATTTTACATCCACAGTCCTAGACGATCAATGTCGTCATCTTTGTCTGGGTTCTTGAAGGCCTGGTAACAAACACTACGCTACGTTTAACGGCTTATGCATCGCCTTTTGATTTGTTTTGGAGTGGCCACATGCTTCTGATTTTTTTTCCAGAACGCGGTTCAACTTGGCTCCGCACATCGTTCACAATTTCCCCGAATAGACAACTATGATGCAGTGTTTGCGTACTTATTTTCAAAACATCACTAAAATGATGAGGTCCAGAGCGCGTCATGACCTCTATATAAGTCAAGAAGTCAGCACAATTTCGAGTAAGAAAACCGAATCGATGTCCATGCATCTATCTGGTTAGCGGTGAGCGTCACCGTCTCGCCTCCTACGATTTTACGCGTAACGCAAGTGGTCACCTATTAGGTCGGTCTCACCACAACCTCTGTATTGTTTTGTTCCATGCTTCGCAGACTCTCTGCCACATTTACTCCAGTATTTATCATCATACTCCGGTGGTTCCTAGCAGAAAAATAGTAACATTGTTCGGTGCATGTAACAGTTTGTTTTTCTGTGTCAGTAATTTTGCTGGCTTACATGATTGTGCAGTTTTAGGATATAGGGCCTAGTGCATAAATCATAAGACGTTCACGGTTTACTTATTCAAACCATTACAAAATAATGTGCAACATAATGGCATAAACACCACGCATGACTCATTCATATGTAAATGGTCTTACAAAATAATCTGAATTCAAAAGTGGGATCATGTGCAAAAGTAATGACATTTTGCAGCAGATAAAAGTTACGCTTCTTGTATGCAATATTTTTCAACAGCTGATGGAGCGATTTCCTTTAGTGCTACTTAAGTTAGGTCAGATCATTGGCAAAATAAAATCTTATAGCCTTGTGTATAGTAAACGTGAGAAAATATAGAACCGGTTAATATAAATAAGTGTAATGTAATCTATACGTACACAAAGCGCAGTATATTTGTAATTTATTGAAAATGTTTTGAGTTATCTCGATTCTTCTCGGAGTTCGTTTCCCGTAATCTTGAGTGTACATTAAATTAATTCTCAGTTATCATGCTTGCCGTTTGAAGTTATTTTCAGTTACCGTGTTCCAATGGTGATTTCTTCCACGCTGTGCAAGAACGGTTGCGTCTGACACCCCCCCCCCTCCCTCACACATGCACACAATACACACCCACCTCAGTCTGAAGCTTTGCACTATTGCTGAAATCAAGAGGATTTTACAGAACAAGTTTTGAAGATTTTATTGTGGCGTCTGAAATGGATCGCCTTTATTTATTTTCATTTATGAAGGTTTAATGTATGAGTCAAAATTCAAATTGCATACAGTTCCAACTGCTGCCTTCTCTTACCTTAATTGTCGGCCGTGGTGAAGGTAGGGGTATAGAGAGAGAAAGGCGATATAGCGAAAGAGAGGGAAAGAGACAGGGAGAGACAGAGAGAGGGGAAGGGAGGAGGAGGAGACAGAGGGGGGGGGGAGAGAAGATGAGAGACACACAGAGAGACAGACAGAGAGAAAGAGAGAGAAAGAGAGAGAGAGAGAAAGAGAGAGAGAGGCGCACGCACACACACACACACACACACACACACACACACACACACACACACACACACACAGAAACACACAGAAACACGCACGCACGCACGCATACACACACACACACTCCCCCCCCCACACACACACACACTTATACACTTACACACACACACACTCACACACACACACACACACACACACACACACACACACACACACACACACACACACACACAGACGCGCGCACATGAATAAGACATGAATACCTTTTGATATACCTTTGATATATTTCTCTCGTATTTCATGAATAAGGAGCATGCGTGAGCTTGTACTTTCACATAAGGAAGGACGCAATTTTCTATTCTTTGAGGAAGGAGTGTCATGTTTGTTCGCTGGGTAGCTGCCATAACTATCTTTTCATTCGTACAAAGGTGAAAAGCTTAGAGTTCTTTCACGTATTTTTGAGGTCATACATGTTGTTGAAGGGTAAAGTACATTTGCACCTTGCGCTGACAGGTGGGGTGTGTGTGTGTGGGTGGGTGGCGGGGGGGGGGGGGTGGGGCGGGCGGGGAGGAGGGATTGGGGAGTGGGAGCGTGCATGCTTGCGCGCGTGTTCATACATATGTTGCATCGCCTTTAAAGCGATCCAATTGAACAAGTCTTGCAGAAAACTTCTTCTTTACCAAGTCCTGTGTTGAACAGCAGTGAAAAGTTGACCGCTTTTCCTGTTTAACCTTTTCAAAATTAGATCTAACTTTTTCGCGTATCCATTTCTGGATCTACAGGCTGGTAAAGAGTTACCTCCCTTTAGGCTTTTTCAAATGTCCCTTGTTTTAACCTAATTTCTTGGTTAAAACTTGTCTAAATTTCTAAATTCTTTCTTAATAAATATCAATTCCACACTTTGGTCTTAAATCAAAGTGTTTCCCTTCACAGGTATCCCCTTGGGGTTGTCAGATGAGGGTAGTCTCCCATGCCAACAGAAGCTACCATTCAGAGAGTGGTTTGCTTCTTAGTTGGATACCATGGGTTGACAAATTTTGCCTAACCACTGTACATAAAGGGAAAGTTTGTGTGCGTGCCTGTGTGTGTTCTTAATCTAAGACAAATGTCGCCAATGTTTTTACAGAGTGACGTTAAATAAACGATTTTATTATCATCAACTTTCGCCATCAGTACCACCTGACAACTGATGAGACACAATAGTGTCGAAACACGTGACTGGACAAGGTTCAAAAACAATGGTCCTCCTCAGGACTAGATTACCTTGTGATACGTCCCCCACAAAGGGACTTTGCTTGGTAAATCTCGGTCCCCCTTGAGGAGGGTCTGATGCTCCCAATAGGCTGTCTGTGAAGGGATACTTATTTCTCTCTCTTTCTCTGCTAAGAGATTTTAACAAATTTCGGAAGAAAGTCTCTGCTGACTTTCAATTGTTTCTTTCGCAATTTCTGATGTTGTGTGTGTGTGTGTGTGCGTACGTACGCACGTAAATGTTTGTGCGTACGTGTGTGTGTGTGTGAGTGCGTGCGTACGAACGTCCGTAGAAAAGCTAGGTACTCTTGTCTGTGTCAAGTTTGCCGACCGGACCCAAATTCTTAGCCCCCCCACTAGTTCCAACGATAATCTTTCTCCTCTGTTAACGAAAGCATACGGAGTTGACCGGGCAGAAAAATCCGGATTACGCAAAAATATCAGACCAGATTAAATCACACATATCGTACCCTACAACCTTGTCAGGGTAAGACCTCGTGTATCAGAGGGGGGTCTTCTTACATGAGGTAGGGTAAAATTGGTCTGCCTAGATGCTGTTGAAGTAGACATAGACTTAGATCACTTTATTGTCTAACATGATAAATTAATGCATTTGAAGGGGATATTTATGGTCTCTCCTTTAATAGTGCTCATTGTTTGGGTAAGTGGCTCGGGTAAGGGGCTCGGCGGCATCCGAAACCAAGGAAAACGCCCCTCTATACTGCCCTGCTTCTACTGTAAATAGGATTACAATAACACTGATAATATGCGTGTGGCCCTAGTATAAAGCCGTTGGCACTTTTCGTTCACTAATATAGGACTAAGCAAGCTAGGTCTTTGACCTGAACTGCTTGTTTTGTCTGCGGCCCACGTAGTGTCCGTTACAGCTACAACCTTGTTTTTGCTAAGTCAGGTAGAGATTATCCCAGCGTGGCATAATCTCTGGCACAGGTCAAGCGGTAAACTCATGCGGAATAGAAAACTACGGTGCCAGGAACACTACTATGTTTCAGAGTTGGGTACTTTCTGACAACAACACCCCCACCCCCCCCCCCCCCCCCCCCCCCCCCCATCATCATCATTAGTCCCTAACCCCCTCACACATGCGCGCAATACATATTCACCCTTCATCCGACTGTGCCTCCTGTTTTGCCCAATTGCTGCATGATCTAAACTACATCTACCCAAATCATCGTGCAACATCGTTATAAAATCACAAATAATTGTAGTTGCCTAATTTCTTTATGAAAATTGGTATACCTGTGTGAAATTGAATGCTTAGTTTTAATGAAATTTGTTATAAAGTGCTTTAACTGACATGTGTGTGAAGAACATTAATTATCTAATCAAATACAGGGTTTAAAAGGTGTCAACATTTCCTACACTTTTTGACACAATATTGACAACACCTCTTGCATGATGTTTTTGATATGTGGTGGTCATGATAAACAATGAAGTAGCTGGTCTCTGAACCTCCAGGTTTGATATTGCTTTAATTAAAAATGATAAATAACGATCAAAAGGGTCCTGAAAAGAGCAAGATTCTGATTGTTGCTGAAGTAGCATTGAAGTCGACAAGAGTAACGTTGTTATAGTATACAAGAGTTACGTTGTTATAGTATACAAGAGTTAGGTCTGTAGGTTGTTATCTGTCTGAGTTGCAGTCGGTCACTTTAATCTCTGTGCAAGATTCCAAGTCCAAATTAAGTCCCCTTTCTTTGCCGTTTTATTAAGAACAAGGGGGGTGGGGGAGGAACAGGGTGCTACTGCGGCCTACTAACCCCATTGTGGAGTTGATGGCAGTAAATCAGCAGTGAAGAACATTTTAAGTTAACGTGCAGCTAAGCGAACGTGCACTGAATTAACAGGATAAACACCGTTAATTAGGATAATCACCGTTTCTTCTTCGGTTTTTGTTGTTGCTCGTTTTGTCTGTCTTGTTTTGGTGTGTGTTTGTCTGTCTGTCAGTCTGTATGATTGTCTGTCGATCGGTCGGTCTGTTTGTCTGTGTTTACTGTTGTAGAGAGTTGCCCAACCCCGCCCACCCCCATGGGCCCACTCCTGTCTCTGTGTGTCGCTCAGCCGACCCCCCCCCCTCCCCTACCCCTCTGTCCGTCAGTCTCTCTCTCTCTCTTTCTTTCTTTCTCTCTCTCTCTCTCTCTCTCTCTCTCTTTCTCTCTCTCTCTTTCTCTCTTTCTCTCTTTCTCTCTCTCTCTCTCTCTCTCTCTCTCTCTCTCTTAATCTCTCTCTCTTCCTCTCGCTCTCTCTGTGTCTCTCACTCTCTCTGTGTCTCTCTGTCTCTCTCTCTCCCTGATGACAGAAAGAAGATGGTGGAAAGGAGGGGGGGGGGGGGGACCTATTTCTGAACTTAAGCAAAAGAGCACACTCTTTATATGCACCGCTAAAACCCATTTACAAAGAAAACCTAAACAAACAAACAAACAAACAAGTCGCGTAAGGCGAAATTACTACATTTAGTCAAGCTGTGGAACTCACAGAATGAAACTGAACGTAGTCCGCCGCTAGTGCAAAAGGCAGTGAAAGTGACGAGCCTGTTTGGCGCGGCAGCGGTTGCGCTGTGCTTCATATCACGCTTTACTGTACCTCTCTTCGTTTTAACTTTCTGAGCGTGTTTTTAATCCAAACATATCATATCTATATGTTTTTGGAATCAGGAACCGACAAGGAATAAGATGGAATAGTTTTTGAAACGATTTCGGAAATTTAATTTTAATCATAATTTTTATATTTTTAATTTTCAGAGCTTGTTTTTAATCCAAATATAACATATTTATATGTCTTTGGAATCAGAAAATGACGAAGAATAAGATGAAATTGTTTTTAGATCGTTTAATAAAAAAATACTTTTAATTACAAGTTTCCGATTTTTAATGACCAAACTCACTCATTAGTTTTTAAGCCACCAAGCTGAAATGCAATACCAAACCCCGGCCTTCGTCGAAGATTGCTTGGCCAAAATTTCAATCAATTTAATTGAAAAATGAGGGTGTGACAGTGCCGCCTCAACTTTTACAAAAAGCCGGATATGACGTCATCAAAGGTATTTATCGAAAAAATGAGAAAAACTTCCGGGGATATCATACCCAGGAACTCTCATGTCAAATTTAATAAAGATCGGCCCAGTAGTTTAGTCTGAATCGCTCTACACACACACACACACACACACACACACACACACACACATACACCACACCCTCGTCTCGATTCCCCCCCTACGTTAAAACATTTAGTCAAAACTTGACTAAATGTAACAAGTCGCGTAAGGCGAAAATACAATATTTAGTCAAGTAGCTGTCGAACTCACAGAATGAAACGCAATGCCATTTTACTCGTAGCATCGTCAGGCCACCGCTCATGGCAAAGGCAGTGAAATTGACAAGAAGAGCGGGGTAGTAGTTGCGCTAAGAAGGATAGCACGCTTTTCTGTACCTCTCTTTGTTTTAACTTTCTGAGCGTGTTTTTAATCCAAACATATCATATCTATATGTTTTTGGAATCAGGAACCGACAAAGAATAAGATGAAAGTGTTTTTAAATTGATTTGGACAATTTAATTTTGATAATAATTTTTTTTTTCTTCAACATTTTTTATTCAGGCATGCATGAATTAATTGTCAAACAATTCAAGGTACATAAATATTTGACAAAACAACATAATACATAATTTATATGGCAGCTAATAATGCATTATATGGAGCCCATTTAAGGGTAAACTGATATTGTTTCATATGAATACTGTGAACATATTGGTCAATTTTATGTAGATAAGATAATTCTTTCAAAAATACGCGTAAACATGGTCTGATGTTATTGATTCTACATTTATAAAAAAAAAATTTAGCGTTCAAGAGTATGAAATCAAAGCCTTGATCTGTCTTTATGTTACTGTCAAAACCAAAAAGTATCAAGTTATCAGTAAGGTTTAGTCTAATACAGTTGTCACATTTCCTTTTTAGAAATTGTTCAAACTCAGCCCAAAAGGTTCTGACATGTTGGCACTTGCATAAGTAATGGTAAATCGAATCTTTTTCAACTTTGCAAAAATTACATAAATTACTATTAACAACTTTCATTTCCTTAAGGACTGAGTTTGTTACAAGTATTCGGTTATTTATTTTTATCTGAAACCACTTCAATTTTGTTTCTTGAATTTTCCTAGTAACGTTAAATATTTTTGGCCATTCAACTGGTGTTTGTGTTAGTATTTTTTCCCAGTTTGTACATGCGTTTGGAATACAAGCTTTACCTATCAACACGTCATAGAACACCTTAGATCCTTTTGAATCCTTTGTAATACAGTTAATAGCCTTTATGCAGGGCATACATTGGTTATCTTCCACAACAGTGTTATGTTTGAGCAAGTATGATTTTATACTATTAATACATCCATAGTATTCCAAAAAATTGACAGAAAGTGAATACTTTGTGTTAAAGCTTTCCACATCCAAGAACACTCCATTTTCTTGTAACAAATCTTTCACATAAAAAACACCTTTGTCTGACCAATTTTTATAATGAAAGGAATTATTACCAATTTTAAACTTGTTGTTGAAGAACAGAGGTTCTGCAAGAACTTCATCTTTAGTTGTAACTTCCAATGTTCCATAATATTCCAAATATGCTTCAAAAACATCTCTCCAAAAAGGATTAACATTTGTTCTTGCTAATATTTTGGGTCCGAAATTTCGGACTGATTCAACCTCCGGACAGTTGCGCAAGAGAATTTCCCTCCACTTGGGACCAAGAAAAATTTTTCTCATCCACAATAATTTTAAAGACATAATGTATGTTTTTATATTTGGAATAGATATACCTCCTTCTTGCACGGAGTGTACTGCAATAGTTCTTTTCATTTTATCTCTTTTTCTGTCCCAAACAAAATCAAAACACATCTTCTGCAACTGTTGAATCATATTGTGTGGTGGATTTGGAAGCAGAATCCACAAATAGACCAGTTTTGACAGTATTAATGATTTCAATATTGCAACTCTGCCTAACGGTGTACTAGAACGTTTCATCCAAATATTGAATAATTTCTTGGCTTCATTGAACTTATCCATCATGTTCATTTCTGCCATTTTTGTCAAATCATTTGTAAACCACAGTCCAAGGATCTTAAACCTTTCTGGATTCCAAGTCATTTTTCTATGTGGAAGAAACTGAGTGGGGTTATTTCGTTCACTGCCTGCCCAAACATTACAAGTTTTATCATAATTAAGTTTAAGTCCTGAAATACAAGTAAATTCATCAAGAGTATTAAATAATTCCACAAAAGATTGATTCGAGCCTTCAAGAAATGTGGTTGTATCGTCTGCAAACTGACTTATCTTATGTTCTGTGTTATTAACCTGAATGCCCTTTATATCATTATTTTCCCTAATTTTACAGGCTAACACTTCAGCACACAAAATAAATAAATAAGGTGAGATTGGGTCACCCTGCCTGCAACCACGTTTTATAGGAAATCGAGTTGATGATTTACCATTGACAATCACAGAAGCACTTAAATTTGAATAAAAAGCCAAAATCCAGTTACAAATATCTTCACCAAAACCGAAAGCCTTTAATACCTTATGCATGTAATTCCAGTTAACAGAATCAAAAGCCTTTTCAAAATCAAGTGAGACTATTAAACCTGGTAAATTCTCTTCTTTTAAATAGTGTAGCATGTCGTAGATTAACCTTAGGTTATCACCAATATATCTTCCGGCCACAAAACCAGTTTGATCTAAATTTATTAATTCAGGAAGTACCTTTTTGATCCTATTTGCGATACAAGTTGAACCAATTTTGTACGTAACATTTAACAGTGATATCGGTCGCCAATTTTTAATATATTCCCTGGGTTTATCACCTTTAGGTATGCAGATAATAATACCTTCCCTCTGAGTTATTGACATTTGCTCATTCAAGAAACCCTCGTTAAGAGATCTAACCACTAATCCACCTAACTGTTTCCAGAAGAATTTAAAAAATTCTACTGTAAAGCCATCTGTGCCAGGACTCTTCCCGTTTTTCATGTTTTTTAATGCATTTGAGGCTTCCTCTAACGTAATCATACCCTCCAGGGAGTCTGACGCAACCTCTGATAATGTTGGAAGGGATTGAGCATAGTCATTTATGTCAATATCTTGATAATAATTTTTATATATTTAATTTTCAGAGCTTGTTTTTAATCCGAATATAACATATTTATATGTTTTTGGAATCAGCAAATGATGGAGAATAAGATAAACGTAAATTTGGATCGTTTTATAAATTTTTATTTATTTTTACAATTTTCAGATTTTTAATGACCAAAGTCATTAATTAATTTTTAAGCCACCAAGCGGAAATGCAATACCGAACCCCGGGCTTCGTCGAAGATTACTTGACCAAAATTTCAACCAATTTGGTTGAAAAATGAGGGCGTGACAGTGCCGCCTCAACTTTCACGAAAAGCCGGATATGACGTCATCAAAGACATTTATCAAAAAAATGAAAAAAAACGTTCGGGGATTTCATACCCAGGAACTCTCATGTCAAATTTCATAAAGATCGGTCCAGTAGTTTAGTCTGAATCGCTCTACACACACACACACACACACAGACACACACACACACACACAGACACACGCACATACACCACGACCCTCGTTTCGATTCCCCCTCGATGTTAAAATATTTAGTCAAAACTTGACTAAATATAAAAACAACATTGTAACATTTTCTTCACGTATGCCTTATTCTTGTTCCGTTTTAGAGTCAGCATTTTCTCAACTATAGACTTTAGTTGTTGTGCAAGTCGAAGCCCCGAACTCCTTTGAAGTCATATTTTGCATTTTGAGACGAAGGTGAAAAAGCTGTAAATGCTTTTTGCATGTCTGCCTTCTTAAGGCCGCTGACAGGTAACTGTTGTTTTAGTGGTCACAACCGGTAAGATGAGAAAGCAACGGGAAACGGTGGATTATTGCTTCGGGAAATTGAGGTAGGATGGAGGGGCAGGGGTCCGGGAGGGGGCGGGGGTTGGGAGGGGGCGGGCAGGGCGGGGATGTAGCTCAGTCGGTAGCGCGCTGGATTTGTATCCAGTTGGCCGCTGTCAGCCGGAGTTCGTCCCCACGTTCGGCGACAGATTTATTTCTCAGAGTCAACTTTGTGTGCAGACTCTCCTCGGTGTCCGAACACCCCCCGTGTGTACACGCAAAGCACAAGAACAAGTGCGCACGAAAAAGATCCTGTAATCCATGTCCGAGTTCGGTGGGTTATAGAAACACGAAAATACCCAGCATGCTTCCTCCGAAAACGGCGTATGGCTGCCTAAATGGCGGGGTAAAAAACGGTCATACACGTAAAATTCCACTCGTGCAAAAAACACGAGTGTACGAGGGAGTTTCAGCCCACGAACGCAGAAGAAGAAGGAGGGGGCGGGGGATGGCAGTTGGCGTTGAAATGCTACACAAAATACAATATAAATTAATGGATGCTAACTGTTATGTTAAAACAGTGACTAAAGCTCAGTCTGTTTGTGTGACTGTCTGTCTGTTTCGTCTTTGTCTGTTTTTTCTCTGCCTGCCTGTCTAGCTGTCTGTGTCTGTCTGTCTATCTCTCTGTCTGTCTCTCTGTCTGTCTCTGTCTGTCTCTGTCTGTCTGTCTCACTCTCTCTCTCTCTCTCTCTCTCTCTTTTTTGTTGTCTGTTATGTGTCTTTTTTCTTTTCTTCATATTTCCCTCCACTTTGATTGCCGGTGTGTGATTCCTGGTGGTCTGAAAATGCAATAATAAATGGAGACCGGAAATTCACCTGCACAAGAAACCTAGACTAAACATACTCAAGAGAGTGAAAAACGAACACACAAATAATCTAACCCAAAATTTACTTGTGTCAGTGGGGAGAAAAAAATACTAATATTTCTCTTCTCAAACTTGTTGTCTCAGAAATGCACTCATATGCACTTAGAAATGCACTCATAATTATGCACCCCTCGAGGTGCGCCTAATTCGATATTCAAGATAAACACGTAGATGTATTACCATAGAAACCTACGCTCAGGAGAAAGCAACTCTTTTTTTGTCTCTCACACATGTAAAGAGTTGTCTCCCCTCGCGGCGGCTAATTCATGGCTCATTTCGCCCTTCTCACAAATACCTGGCCTACAATAATGAAACTACAGGGAGAGAGAGAGATCAACGTAATGACAACCACACGCTGACAAGACACAGATAATGATGGTGGGAAAAACTCCTGCAACGAAGACAATGATGAGAGAGAAAAAAAATTGCAACGAAAAAGTGATGAGGCTTTCTGGGTTTGCCTTGTGTGATGGTGCGCAAAGGTACTATCCTTCCCACGTACACGATAATCTTCACTCCTATCCTTTTTCTTGGAAAAATACCAACAAAAATAGCGTGGCTGCATTCTGTAAAGAGTGGGAATTATCTGCTGAACTATTTTAGCACATTGGCAGAGGCATCATGATTTAGTCCAGTTTTGACTAAATGTTTTAACATAGAGGGGGAATCGAAACGAGGGTCGTGGTGTATGTGTGTGTGTGCGTGCGTGCGTGTGTGTAGAGCGATTCAGACCAAACTACTGAACCGATCTTTAATTAAGAGAGTTTTGTCCACATGCACTCTTACATTCTATAAAGCCTCTAGTCCTTTAATTGAGCCCGAAGTCAACTTTACCAAAAAGATCTTGCCAAAGGTTCGTTAAGTAAACGTCGCAAAATCGACTACGCCAAATTAATGAGAGACTTACAGGATTTGATTTGTGTAATTCGTTTTAAGATTGATCACTTACAGAATTAACAAAAAAAATCACGCTCTTTACAAGAAATAGCCAGGCTTTTGATTCCGGGCACGTGTTTAAGTTCCCTCATCTCGTGTAAACGCCTCAACATATTTCTGGTGGTGCATATGAAATCATGCACGATAAGCAATTTACCTTAACAGACTTTCTTACTTGCCAAAATACGCCAGAAATTCACCAGGATACCGCGGTGCACTTTTTTTACTCAAGAACAAATGATCAGTCAATATCCGCGACGGAAGAGTCGTATACATGCCCGTTGAGGAAAAAAGTATGTTTCTGCAAGATGATTTTTGTGATTGATAGAATGGGATGGCACACGGATGATAAAAGAGCACCCGATGGTGTTCAGGTGGAACACCCAGGTACTGTGCACGTGATGTAAGCTGAGTGTTGGTTTAGTTTTTGTGTCAGCCAAAGACCTCAGCTTCACTCCTTTACTCCTGGCCCTAGGCTAACGTTCTTACCATCGTTATACATGTAATAACATTGCTGTGCCCAGTGGCGTCGATTTGGCGAGTTATTGGTTTGAAATGTCCTTTTGGGAAAAAAGTAAACAGTTGTTATTTTTGCGTAGGGATGACCGGCCATGCATGATCAGCAGTGATCCTATTTGTGGTCCTTGACTTCTGTGAGTGCCTGCTCACATAGCATCCCCTTATCCGGGATTCTTCATTTTAAAGTCTTCCGAAGACGGAGTACGGCTACCTCTATGGCGGGTTGATTGGAAACGGTCATACACATACGTGATCTTTCCATTAGGATGGCATGGTCACCATCTCTGAACCAAGTGGCCCCGCGAGTGCTCAGCATTGGTATATGATAATAATGCTAAACTACAATCAACACTCCTTGCTTGCCGACTTTCTATCAACTTTTCCCCAACTTTTGTCGGTTTAAAATGGCTCCCGAGTCGTTGAGGCCAAGTCGGGGAAAAGTTTTCCATGCGAACGGCCCTGGCGACTTAGGTTCGATTTTGGCCAGATTTAGCAGCGACTCGAAAACTCAGTTGACCGTTAACGACTCGGCCGTGACTTGACGCATATTTTGCGCAGACTTTTCTTATCGCACTTGCTGATTGGTTGGCTCTATCCACTGAGTTATATATAGCTATCCAAACTGCTCTTCTTGCAATAGGAGGTAGCTCCGATAGTTGAACTGGCCGAGAATCGCTGCTTAAAACTAGTTAAGTTTGAGCGTTTGCACTGTTCACATGGGCAGCGATTTTGATTTGACTTTGGTGCCGACTAAAATTGCTTGAAAGTTGGGGGAATGTTGGTTTGTTTGTTTGTTTGTTTGTTTGCTTAACCCCCAGCAGACAACGAAGGGCCATATCAGGGCGGTGCTGCTTTGACATATAACGTGCGCCACACACAAGACAGAAGTCGCAGCACAGGCTTCATGTCTCACCCAGTCACATTATTCTGACACCGGACCAACCAGTCCTAGCACTAACCCCATAATGCCAGACGCCAGGCGGAGCAGCCACTAGATTGCCAATTTTAAAGTCTTAGGTATGACCCGGCCGGGGTTCGAACCCACGACCTCCCGATCACGGGGCGGACGCCTTACCACTAGGCCAACCCTGCCGGTTGGAATGTTGGTTGAAAGTCTGCCATGTGAACAGAACTTAAGAGGAACAAGTTCAAGACAAAGGCTTGGCCTGTGAGTGCGGGAAGTACAGTATATAAATCATTTCACTTCGTAACTTTTTTTAGCATGCGCACTGACACTTACAAAACAAGTCTTCTTCTTCTTCTTCTTTCTTCTTCTGCGTTCGTGGGCTGAAACTCCCACGTACACTCGTGTTTTTGCACGAGTGGAATTGTACGTGTATGGCAAAACAAGTCATTAACGGAAGAAAGAACACGGCTTTAATGGCACGGAAGTTGGCACCCATACACTAGGAGATTTTCGCTGGGATGAGAGTCTGCCGGGGTGAAAATGTATATTTAATTATGGTGTCGGCTCCAGTGTTCTTTTGATGTTTCCTAAAAAAAATATATTCTGCATGAGCAATAAAAAACCGAAACCACTAGTGATGAACATCGGCGGTTTTTAGGATGGGGGGAGAACCTGAGATGTAAATGAGGTTTGTTTAGTCTAGGATAAAGGTGTGTGATACACGAGTTATACACGAGAGGAGAGTCCGTATCGTGAATCACTTCAAGTCAGTCAGTTTTCGATTGGAGGAAAGTCTGTATATATCAAGTCACTTCAAGACAGTTTTTGCTTCACGGCTCATTACTGACACACAACCGAAATGAAGCTCCATATTATGTTCACACACGTATATATATATATATATGTACATAGACTGTACATCAGAAGAGTCGTCACTGTATACACCACTGTATAACTTCACAGCAGTAAAAGAGCGACCGGCACGGTTGGCCTAGTGGTAAGGCGTCCGCCCCGTGATCGGGAGGTCGTGGGTTCGAACCCCGGCCGGGTCATACCTAAGACTTTAAAATTGGCAATCTAGTGGCTGCTCCGCCTGGCGTCTGGCATTATGGGGTTAGTGCTAGGACTGGTTGGTCCGGTGTCAGAATAATGTGACTGGGTAATACATGAAGCCTGTGCTGCGACTTCTGTCTTGTGTGTGGCGCACGTTATATGTCAAAGCAGCACCGCCCTGATATGGCCCTTCGTGGTCGGCTGGGCGTTAAGCAAACAAACAAACAAACAAACAAAAGAGAGCGAATACACTACTCACTCCTTGGAAAGCAGAGTCTCAGTACTATAAATGTTGCTTTTCTCGCGTGGTAATCCCGGCGTTTGGTTACGAAATTTCAGGAACAGGATTGCATACACACACACACTCATAAACACACACACACATAAACACACATACACACACCAAAATGACAGAACACACACACACACACCAAAATGACAGAACACACACACACATACACACACATTCACACACATATACAGAAACACACACACACACACACACTGTGTAATTACTGGCGAGTCGACAACTGACTAGCCATCACATTCAGCAGTTGCACCACGTGAGGATGTAGTGGCGGGTAGAAGGGTACATCACAGTTGGAGTACTCAGCCATCACTGATGGCCTGGATAGGTCGAGTGCTTTGTGGGGCGGTTCGTCCCGCTGTGAAGCATGGGGGGGGGGGGCGAAGTGGGGGGGTATCATGTTGGCAGACCACTGCACAGACAGAGAGAGAGAGAGAGAGAGAGAGAGAGAGAGAGAGAGAGAGAGAGAGAGAGAGAGATCACGCCTTACGTGCAAAGGTCACATTAGAGAGAGAGAGAGAGAGAGAGAGAGAGAGAGAGAGAGAGAGAGAGAGAGAGAGAGAGAGAGAGAGAGAGAGAGAGAGAGAGAGAGAGAGAGAGAGAGAGAGAGAGAGAGAGAGAGAGATCACGCCTTACGTGCAAAGGTGACGATAATTCAAGTATTTAGTCTCACTTTTTCAATCGAAAATAAAAAAATTAAACCAAATAATTGGATTTTAAGATCACCTTCAAAACTGAGGAAAATGGATGCCGACGTCGTTAATAACTATTAAATTTTTTCGAAGAATTTTGTGAAGTTATGACAGGGTCGATGTGTGTGTGTGTGGGGGGGGGGGGGGGGTAGGGTGGCAAGATGGTCATCCTCATGTTATAGCTGACAGGAATGATTGTTAATGATCCGATGTTGGGGGTTAACAAATGCAAAACAAACCACACACACACACACACACGCACACACACACACACACACACACACACACACACACACACACACACACACACACACACACGCACACACACACACAAACAAAATGAATTGGTCGAGAACGTTGGAACCAGAACTCCATCTCAGTCCTGTGACTAAATTAGCAATACAGAACAAAGTTAGTCTCCCCTGAGTAAGTACATCACCTGTATGAAAACGGGATGGGGTTAGGGGGTGGGGGGGAGTTAGGGGGGGGGGGGAGTTAGGGGTCGGGGGGAAGCAATCAGTTAGCAAGAAAGACTGAACCAAATTAATCTGGCCTCAGATCAAGTACTTTGCCTGTGAGGCTGACGAAAGCTGATGCAACGACAGCTTTTCGCACTTGATGTTCTTCTGGTGGTATTGTGATGAAGCGTAAATAAAGACACCAGTTTGGCTAGGAAGAGATAATTACGATGTTGCAGGATTGGCTCAGTGGGATGGGTATATAGGGGAACGGCTCCTAATATGGACCGGCTCCTAATATGGACCACCTTCAGTTCTGACAAACTAACGGCGCTAGAGCGCTCAAATAAGGGTTATTCGCTGTATTCACCCTCTCTGGATAACTTGCACATGTCAAAACAGTTGCAGAAACAGAAATCTAAAAACCGTTAGGCTTTTTCTCTTTTTCTCACTTTTGGCAGCGTTCACTCTAAATTTGCCGCCTAAAACGGACTCGTTTCTGTCCCCAGCCAAAGCTTTTATCACACAAAAATGGCTATATATGACAGCTAAAACCGTCTTTGTTACATTTTAGCAGTGTTGACCCCGAGTTTCTACTGAAAAATAAAAGCAAAATCTCAAAGTATGTGCGAGTGTCCTAATATGCACCACCTTCAACTAATCGAAGAAAATAAAAGCTAAAGGCTATTTTCATTAATTCATTCAGAAGCTTGCTGGAAATAACCTATAACTAGCCCTCGAGATTTAAAAAAAATGCAACAAAAAGTCTTCTTTTCGTGGAAGTTGATAATTTCATTTATTTTCGTTCTGTTTTTGATAAGCTTCTTTAGTTTCCTGGTGTGCTTCAAATAATGCTCTCATCAACGCGAAACAGATAAATCTAAAGCATATTTTAATTAGGCTGACTTGTACACTAAGTTGTATCATGTTATTTTGAAATATAGGGGGCTTTTTACAGTGATTCGTGAAGGCCGCTTCACTGGTCCATATTAGGCGCCCAGGCTCCTAATATGGACCCTTTGTGATTTTTTCTGTATTTAATTTTTGCTGAATGTGTATCAAAGCTATTTAACTAACCTAAGAAAGGACTACCAAACACAAAATGAAACTTCTTTGCAAGAAAACAAGCTAGTTATTAGCATGAAACAAAAAGTGGTCCATATTAGGAGCCCTTCCCCTATATATATGTGCATTGTGATCGAAAGAGTCTTTTGTTCGACCCGGATGAGAGGTGGAAAAGAGAGTCTTTCTGGAAACCGCTTTAATGCCAGCAGACCATTTAGAGGAGGTGTGGGGGGAGGGGGGGGGGGCGTGGGGAGTGTTGCTGGTTGTATTGGTGGTGTTTTTTCTGTCACACATACAATATAATACAGTTATTTGGTCACACATGTGTCAAGGTGTTCTTCCCCTTGGTATGACTGATGCTTCGTTTAATGTTTGTATACGCATGTAGGAGTAATATTGGTGTTTATTTGACAATAAATCGGTCATTAATGGTAAGTAAGCAGACCAACATTTGTCATGAAAATGTCACCGTCGCATTAACGTTTTGAGAGGTTAAAGCTTTGGGTCTATTTATGACTATCCGGGGCTACGAGTTTGAAAAGATAGGGTTGAACATCCTGTACAGGATTCTGTACAGCAAACGCTACCCGAAACCCCATCTATACGGCGTGTATGACCTTGAGAGCTTTAGTCAACGCTTGAATGTTGCAGTGGTAACATCCGGTTGAATCCGGCTTTGAATCCGGACCGGGACGGATACGAGTCAACTCTATGTGCAGACCCAGAGACGGTATCCATGTCCTACCCCCGTGTCACCACAGTGGCACGTAAATGACCTCGGTCATTCTGCCATAAGTGCGGACCTAAACACGGATACACCTGTGTATCTCATCTACAGTCGGGGTGAATAAAAGCCGGGAACATGCCTGCCGTGAGGGAGTAAAACTTAAATTTCTCTGCATAATGTGTTTCAGTGCCCTTCTGGACATCAGCCCGTCTTGGGCTGGCGGTCATGGGGTTCTTCGGGTTCATCCTCGTCTACTCCGTGCGAGTCAACCTCTCCGTGGCCATCGTCTGCATGGTCAACCGCACCGCCATCGCCGCCGCTGACGACAACAACATGATGATGACCAACAGCAACTTCACCAACAGCTCTGTGACCACACAGTCGCCAGTGTCAGTGGACACGGAGTGTGCTGCAGTGGTCAAGGCTCATTCGGGGAACGGCACCTCGGGATCTTCTTTAGATATGGTATTCATTTATTTAATGCTGCCCCCAGGGTCTTCCTTATAGATGGTAGTTATTTCTCATAACATTTTGTTTTACATGTTCATTCGTTTGATTAGATCACTTGAACATTTATGTGTTGCTGCCTCCAGGGTCTTTCTTATACATGTAGATGGTAGTTATTCTTCATTACTTTTCTACAATCATGTTCATCGGTTTGATTAGAACACTTGAACATTTGTGATGATTTTCGATGCCTCCATGATCTTCCTTATATATGGTATTGATTTTTCCTCATTTTGATTACTTTGTGTGTGTGTGTGTGTGGGGGGGGGGGTGTTTGGCCCCGATTGATCAGAAAAATTGAACATTTATTTCTTGATGCCTTCAGGATCTTCCTCATAGATGGTAGCATAAGTTCATTCATAACAAATGATCAACGAACATTTCTTGCAATAGACGTGCGGTGATACAAGCGCCCATTGGGTTTTTTCCATGTGCCAATATTACTAAAAATAGAATGGGTAATACTTGGAAATCTTTTACTGGAAATACTCAATAATTAGGCAAACCCCTTAATTAATTCGATCTTCCACACACCACTCAAAAAGGCTTTGGAATGAAGAAAGGGGAATTATATTTAAAAGAAAAGTAAGAGTTCAGAAAGAAAGAAAAAGTTGAAAGATTTCTTCCAGAGAATTGTTTTGCATCATAACCAGAGAATGCTCTTTCGTTTTCAGCAAGGCACCATCGTATGGGACAAGAAGTCTCAGGGTGCGGTCTTGGGGGCGTTTTTCTGGGGGTACCTAGTGTCCCAGATCCCCAGCGGGCTGCTGGCTGTGCGGATAGGAGGCAAATGGTGCTTCGGAGTAGCTATGCTGATGGCCGGTGTCCTGACAATTTTGACACCCGTCATTGCCGTCCACAGTTTTGAGGGCATGATGGTCGTCCGAATTCTGCTGGGTGCTGTTTCGGTGAGTTTGAAGATATGCCCGGGCTGTATCTGGGGAGTGGAGGGTTCCTTGATTCCGAAAGTCTCCCCCTCCCCACTTACCTGGAAGATGTACCGTTTTTCTCGAGAAGACACCCAAAATACCCCTTTCATACGCTAAATGTCAACAGCATATTGGGGGAGGGGAGGGTACCTGGGTTCAGGAAGGCCCCCCTCCCCCTCCCCCCTTACCCGGTGAATGTACCGTTTTTCGCAAGAAGAGACCCCAAATACCCCTTTCTTGTGCTAAATGTCAACAGCATCTGGGGGGTGAAGGTCCTTCTGGCCGGTTCCTGATCCCTGCTTTGTGTTGGATGCCCCTCCCTACCAGACGTTTGGTCCCGCCCCTAGGCCCTGCCCTGTATGTTTGTTTTGATGTGCGTGTTTTCCTTCGTTTTGGAACGTTTGTATGTTTGTTTGCTTGCTTGAAAAGGGGTTAGGTGTGAAGTGGAGAAGAGGTTTTGATTGGTTGGAGACGGAAGAGCAGGAAGGTTGGTAGGGGGCGCTGGTATGAGAAAAAATGAATGTGTGTGTGTGTGTGTGTGTGTGTGTGTGTGTGTGTGTGTGTGTGTGTGTGTGTGTGTTCGTGTGTGTTCGTGCGTGCGTGTTTGCATGCGTGCACGTGCATGCATGCATGCGTGTATCATTCTCATGAGCAAGTGGTAGGTATTATCTCGAAGACATAAGAATTATGTGATGTGTGTCCAGGGAATAACCTTCCCAGCAATGCACTGTTTATGGGGATCGTGGGCCCCACCGCTGGAGAGAACCAAACTAATGGCCTTCACCTATGCAGGTAATTGTAGCTGGTAGATTGTGTCTCTTGCAGGTACAATCAAATAAAATTCAGTTCTGCGATTTATTTTGATTTTTTTTTTATTCTGTAAACTGTAAAGCCCCGTGTGAAGGGTTTTTGTATTTTGTTACTGTTAGTCAGCATAAAAAAAAAGGTTACCAGGTATTAACAACAGCTTTGCTACCTGTTCATAATTTTCGTAAAAATTGAGATTTCAGAATGTAATGTTTAAGAATTAGACCAAGAAAGATCTCGTCTGTGCGAGAACAACATTGATCATTGTTACCCATCGTGTACAAAACGGATAATACTCAAAATATATTTCACCTTTATGGAATCGACACCGAGAGCTGCTACTTATCTAATACAAAAGCAATTATTATTATTGCTGACAGCTGCCGATATTGTGCGCCATTAATCATTCTCGTAAACGTAAGTGTTGGAGCTCAAAGTTGAAAGCTTTTACACTGATGTACATCAGTCACTGAGGGCAAGGGAATTATTGTCATTTTTGTGGGATAAAGCTAATGGGAGAAAATAATGGCTTTTTGTATTGGTGCTGAGTACTAATGGTCAGAAATTTGGGCGTGAGAAAACGAAAATCAGCATGGTGATTATGATTGTCCTTTTTGGCGTGAGAAAGCTACAGAGTATAATAGTTATAGCCTCTAGTACTGATGATTAGTTGATTACTGCACTCAGAGAAAACTTGTCCTATGCCCTGCGGTATGCGAGGGCTATTTCTAATACTACAATGGTAATTGTTTCAAACATAAGAAATTCGAGAAGCGACATCTTCTGTTAAACGAGAAGTATTACTACGCAGATTAATCTTTAATGTCTGATAAGGCAGGCCATTTCCTTAACTATCACTTCCCTTCACAAACTGTATATGCACGCAAACATTACATTAGATGTAATAAATGAGCAAATACAAAAACGTAGACTACATGTATAAGCATAAGTCTTTGTGGTCATACTTTGGTCTTCATGAAAAACATAACAATACTGACCAGAACATTGGACGAATGATATTTAACTGGTTATTTGTTCTTTGCAGGTGCCCAGGTGGGAAATGTGATTACCTTTCCTCTGGCGGGTTTCTTGTGCAAGTACGGGTTTGCAGATGGTTGGCCCTCCATCTTCTATGTACTGGGTAGGCAGCAGTTAATAGTTTGTTGTTGGGGTATATATATATCTTTTGTTTTCTGGTTGTTTAGAAACATATTGCATTATGTTAAGAAAGAAATACACACAATTACTGTATCAACATGTATATAGCAGTCTGTAGATCTTCAGAAGACAATTTTTCCTGGCCGTACATAATCAAAAAACAAGAAAGGTAGGTTGTTGGAACGTTTGTTATTGACAGAACAATACATTCACAGATATTTCGACCCAACGGTCTTTTAAGTGAACAGACAAACAAATATTCACACAAAATGTATCTTGATAAGTTTATAATTAAATGTTATCAAGATAAATTTTGTGTGAATATTTGTTTGTCTGTTCACTTAAAAAGACCGTTGGGTCGAAATATCTGTGAATTTATTGTTTTGTCAATAACAAACGTTCCAACAACCTACCTTTCTTGTTTTTTGATTCTGAATTTTGGAACGTTGGCAGTCTCTTTGATATTGGATTTGGCCGTACAGAGTTTTGTTCATTTCTGAGTCGTAGTGAAGCATTTTACCATTTTCAGAAGCAAGGGCATCCGTGCCTGATCTGGTCCGTACATCAAATTGACCTCAAGATCAGACAAAACGGCCCTAGACACTAGAGGAATAAGGGACGTAAAAGAACAGTCCTATGACAGAACGCAACATTTCAAGAGGGCGAGCTTCACACGTACAGTTTGCTTCAGAATTAAAAAAAAAACAAGAATGGTAGGTAATTGAAACGTTTATTATTGACAAAACAAAACGTTAAATTTGTAAATGTAATTACATACCATTCTTGGTTTTCGATTCTGAATTTTGGACCATTGGCAATTTTGGATTTTTGCTCACAGTTTGCTTCAACTTTATGGAACGAGAGGCTTAGAAACGGCTAGAAAAAGAAGTGTTGATCCTAAACAAGCCCGAATTGGTCACAATAATGCAGATCCTTTGTTTCTTCCACATTATTCAGCCGGAAAACCGCTCTTTTAGGGGCAGGCAACTCTTTAAACCCTTACCAAACCTAGTTTTGTGTTACTTCATTTGTTTTGATCATTGTATTTAATGCATTTGTGTTGGACACAGGTGTTGTATGCTTGGTGTGGGCCGTCCTGTGGCTGTTCTTTACTAGCAGTAACTCAAACTCTAAAGTGTGTCTGTGTGTTGGACACAGGTGTTGTATGCTTGGTGTGGGCCGTCCTGTGGCTGTTCTTTAGCAGTAACTCAAACTCTAAAGTGTGTCTGTGTGTTGGACACAGGTGTTGTATGCTTGGTGTGGGCCGTCCTGTGGCTGTTCTTTAGCAGTAACTCAAACTCTAAAGTGTATCTGTGTGTTGGACACAGGTGTTGTATGCTTAGTGTGGGCCGTCCTGTGGCTGTTCTTTAGCAGTAACTCAAACTCTAAAGTGTATCTGAGACTGTGTGTTGGACACAGGTGTTGTATGCTTGGTGTGGGCCGTCCTGTGCCTGTTCTTTAGCAGTAATTCAAACTCTAAAGTGTGTCTGTGTGTTGGACACAGGTGTTGTATGCTTGGTGTGGGCGGTCCTGTGGCTGTTCTTTAGCAGTAATTCAAACTATAAAGTGTGTCTGTGTGTTGAACACAGGTGTTGTATGCTTGGTGTGGGCCGTCCTGTGGCTGTTCTTTAGCAGTAACTCAAACTCTAAAGTGTGTCTGTGTGTTGGACACAGGTGTTGTATGCTTGGTGTGGGCCGTCCTGTGGCTGTTCTTTAGCAGTAACTCAAACTCTAAAGTGTATCTGTGTGTTGGACACAGGTGTTGTATGCTTGGTGTGGGCGGTCCTGTGGCTGTTCTTTAGCAGTAATTCAAACTCTAAAGTGTATCTGTGTGTTGGACACAGGTGTTGTATGCTTGGTGTGGGCCGTCCTGTGGCTGTTCTTTAGCAGTAACTCAAACTCTAAAGTGTATCTGTGTGTTGGACACAGGTGTTGTATGCTTGGTGTGGGCCGTCCTGTGGCTGTTCTTTAGCAGTAACTCAAACTCTAAAGTGTGTCTGTGTGTTGGACACAGGTGTTGTATGCTTGGTGTGGGCCGTCCTGTGGCTGTTCTTCAGCAGTAACTCCCCAGCGGTGCACGGCCGTATCACGGAGCTTGAGCGTCGCTACATCCTGTCTAGTCTCAAGTCCGTGGCGCAGTCCGATGAAAACAAGGTCAGTTGTTTGTTGGCTGGTTATTTGGTTGTAGGCTAGTCTTTGTTTCTGTCCTTCTGTCTGGGTTGTCCGTCCGTACTTCCTTCCGCCCTTCCTGCCTTCGTTCCTTCGTTCCTTCCTTCTTTTCTTTTGCTTTCCTTCTTTCCTTCTTTCTTTTCCCTTCTTTCATTCTTTTTTTCTATTTTTTTTTCTTTCTTTCTTTTTTTCTTCCCTCTTATCTTAGAATCTGTTGTAATATCCAAAATCGAAATCCTGGTCCAACGGTCTGTCTGTCTGTCTGTCTGTTTGTCTGTCAATGTGCCTTGGAAGATTTACGGCATCAGTATATCCATCATTCCATGATCCATCACAGTCTCTATACGCGATGTCAGAACTATGCTGTACAGCTCAGCTCATACCTCGCGTAAAGGTCTAATGTATTTGTGACTTGTTTCAGAAAAACGTGCCGTGGAAGAGTATCGCCACGTCCTTGCCCAACTACGCCATCATCGTCAGCAACATCACCAGCGACTGGGGCGCCTACACCCTGCTCACCAACATCCCCACCTACATCAGTGAGGTCCTCAAGTTTGACATTGCTTCGGTAAGTCCCTCAGTCTTGATCACTGCTCACTGTTTACTGCTCCCGTAACCCGCCAGGGTCGTAGGGGCACGGCACTGAGATCGCTGACGAACGCCGCACCAGCTGTCTCCACCTCTGCCGGTTGTGAGCAATCTTCTGGGTTGACTCAAAGCTGCGTAAAGGCTGGTATTAATTGGGCGAATAAGCACGAAGCTTAGGCACTGAATTTTCAGTGACAAGACTTCACAAAGTCTTCGCGAAGTCAACTCGGGCTCATTTAAAGAAGGCCTTCGTACGTTGCTTGGATTGTTTTTGAGGTTTCTTGTCTGGAGAACGCAGGGAGGTCATCTTCAGAGGAAAAATTCAGCGTCGATCTTATTCTCTGTTTTGTTCTCGATCAAATCTTTAAAAACTATTCACATTGAAGGGATATCACAGGAAAACGTTGTTATTATATTATATTGAATATTTTGTATTTATTTTATTTAACGTGTGTGATGTTTTGAGTAGAGTTTATCAATTATGCTTAATAGAATTGGCTTTACATAGAGCTTGGAAAGAATACTGACACTCAACAATTGGTAATACACAGAATGTGTTCGTGTTCATGCTGCCTCTGAAAAGATTATTTTGCAGAGAAGGTATGAGACCTGTACCACCCTGTAGTATCATACAAAACAACATCTTTTGGCAGAATGTGTGGTATCTTCGAATACAGTGCAGCTTTGAATAGATTTGCTGCTGTTGTAAGAGGTCTTGTCCCGGTCATCGATTAGTTCAAGACGGATCAAGAATAATTATGCAAACATTCGTTTTGCAGAACGGTCTGGTGTCTGCACTGCCTTACATCGGCATGTGGGCTACCATGAACTTCTCGGGCTGGTTGTCGGACCTGATCAGACGGAAAGAGTGGCTCGGCACAGGGGCCACCAGGAAGGTCATGGATGCTTTTGGTAAGTGTTAGAGAGAGAGAGAGAGAGAGAGAGAGAGAGAGAGAGAGAGAGAGAGAGAGAGAGAGAGAGAGAGAGAGAGAGCTTAGAGAGAGAGATAGAAAGAGAGAGAGAGAGAGAGAGAGAGAGAGAGAGAGTGAACTCAGAATCAGAACTCAGAACTTGATTACAAAAGGATAAAGGCTTTAGCCTAATCTTCCAACCTGTCCTTTTTACATGTACAGAGTACAATTGAAAACGTAAGGCAAAATCTGCCCGCACGCACGCACATACACACACACGCACGCACACACGCACGCACACACGCACGCACGCACGCACGCACGCACGCACGCACGCACGCACACACACACACAAACACACACACACACACTCACACACACACACACACACTCACATTCACTCACTCACTCACTCAGAGACAGAACGACAGACAGACAGACAGACAGACAGATACAGAGAGGGGGTGGGAATGCACGATTAGTATATTTTCACCGTCAGCATGTCTTTTTCCATATTATATTGATCAGTTAAGAAGGTGACAAAGATACTCCCGTAAACTTTGCGCAGCTGGCAGTTTGTAAATGTCTAGACAGCAGATGTGCATATGTCGGTAATGCATATAGGAGATTGGGTATGGGCCTATGAATCCGATAGAGGTTAAACTACTTATGCAGGTCGTAAGTGGTTTTAGCAATGATAAATTTTTACTAAGATAATAGTATTTTTGGTGAAGAGATCGAGACATTGCAAAGCGAAATATAATATTATAGCTGCAATTGACGATGTTTGGAAATAACTCTGGCGAGTTTGTATGGGTTGCAAAAGAGTGAATACCCTTGCTTTTAGTCAGACAAACAATCCAGACGTACTTCTGTGGACGTGTTTCTGGCCTATAATTTCACGAGGGAACATATAAACACGTGTGGATTGTTTGACCCACTAAAAGCAAGGGTATTCACTCTTTCACAACCCATACAAACCCGACTGAGTTATTTCCCAACATCGTCTATTGGTTCATTAGGCTGATAGATAAGGACATATGGTATTGTTGTTTTATGTAACAGCCTGCATACGGATTTGTCTTCCAAAACATGGTATCGATGTTCAGGAGTGGGAACAGGATATACCATAGTTTCCAATCAAGGTTGAACATAGGTGACTTCATTTTGTTAACTTGGACAGGCAAACAAAGTTATAAAGTACAGTCTCAAAGTGTCCTTCGCATCCCCAAAACCAGGACCAAGACCTTTGGTGAAAGAACCTTTAGGTACCAGATTCCGACCGTCTGGAACTCGCTTCCAAGTTCTATCCGTGATTCCAGCAGCCTTTCCTCCTTCAAAACCCAACTCAAAACATACCTGTTTC
Source organism: Littorina saxatilis (assembly GCF_037325665.1). Taxonomy (NCBI): domain Eukaryota; kingdom Metazoa; phylum Mollusca; class Gastropoda; order Littorinimorpha; family Littorinidae; genus Littorina; species Littorina saxatilis. The sequence goes on from NC_090256.1 coordinate 46,970,956, forward strand.
GTAAAGCCTTTGCTTAGCCTGAGTAGACTCTCCACAACTCTATTCTGTTTTGGAACTCTCTACCCTGTATGTGCTTTATGGTCTCTTTGTCAATGGTATCTTTGTGTGTGCGCGTGCGTGCGTCTGTGTGTGTGTGTGTGTGTGTGTGTGTGTGTGTGTGTGTGTGTGTGTGTGTGTGTGTGTACTTTTAACATTGTACGCTAAGTTTTGCTTAGTGCTTGGGTTCTTGGTGTTATGTCTCAGTTAAATGTATGCTTTGTATGCTTGTTGATTTGTGCTAGTTTATTCTATAATGAATTTGTAAAGCGCCTGGAGCCAATTGATGTGACTCGCGCCATAGAAAAGTTATTTATTATTATTATTATTATTATTATTATATCTTTACTCCCGAAGATGACAAGGGAAACAAAGCATGACACAAATGGAGCTGCACGGAATTCCAAGAAGAGAAGTCTAAACCATGGACACAGATATGGACCCCAGCCCATCAACAACTTTAAAGTCCATGTTTTCTTCTATTGCACATGTCGTATGCATTTAGAGCGCTTTCAGTTCCCTTTGTTTATCAGATCATGTTCTTCTCTTTCTTGCAGGCAAAGTTGTAGCAGGGGCTCTACTGATCGCCCTGGGGTATGTGGACTGTACACAGCCCGTGGCGGCCATTGCATTGCTGGTTATGGCCGTCTCCATTGCTGGCTTCCAGTACAGCGGTTTCCTGGTCAACCACGTGGACATCGCTCCCCAGTATGCTGGCATCCTTTTTGGAATCTCTAACTCCATCGCGGCCGTCACTGGGTTCTTGTCTCCCTTCGTCGTTGGTGTCATTACTGAAGAGGTGTGTATGTAGTGTGAGTCTTATGGATTGACTGAACATTGGATGACTTCCCTTCTTAGAGCCTTGTGACGTCCAAGGCCGACTAAAACTCATAGCTGAGATTGCACGTTCGTGTGCATTTCCTCGTAACAAATCAACATAATTCTAACCAAATGGAGCGATTCATAAATAATATTTGTACTTTTTACCAAAACAAAACAAAAACATTTGACACAGATCTCGACGGTCATTGTTCTCGCAGTACAATGACTGTCTCGATCTGAATCATTTGCCATAGCCACATCCACAGTACAAAGATCGTACAATGTCTGATGTCTTGTATCTCTTACAGAACCAGACGCGAGCGGAGTGGCAGATCGTCTTCTACGTGGCAGCCGCCATCTATCTTTTCGGCGCCATTTTCTACGTCATCTTCGCGTCTGGAGTTCTTCAGCCGTGGGCAATGAAGCCCGGTATGGAAGACACCGTGGACGTTCAGGAGCCTGTTCTGCTGAGTGTCACGGGCAAGGACAAGGAGGATGCAGAGGCTGGGGACAGGCTGATGAATGATAAAGCTTGATTGAAGGGAGTTGTTGGTGTTGTGTGGTCGTCGGATTTCCGATAATGAAGAGTTGATAATAGATAGATTGTGGAAGTTTTGGTAATGTACATGAAAAATATGGATGTGAAGGAAAAAGGTTAAGGAAATAATTGATGATTTATGTAGGCTTACATCCGTCGGATATCTAATATGTCATGTATAGTCAGAATTCAGTACAGCCTTTGGATTTCGCATATGGAAAATATTATACGTGTGGATGTGGATTATACTGCTTATGGGAATCATTGGTTATGTATATGTGAAAACTCAGTACAGCTGTCGGATATCGGCCAATATGTGATGTATGTTACAACTAAGTACAGATGTTTAATATCTCGTTTGAAAGAGATTGATTTAAATAATACGGCTTAAGAGTACGTTTCATGATGTACACAAAAGGTCAGTCCACCCATCACATTTCGATTATAAAAGAAACGTGACGTGAATGATAACGAATTGCTGATTGATGTGTGAAAATGTACATGAAAAGCCAGTACAGTAGTATTTTATGTTTATGTAGAGGTGACGTGAAAGGCAAGTTGAAGATGACACCTATATATATGACACCTCTCACAAATTTCTGATACGAAAGAGGCGCCTTGATAATATAGTATTTATTGAAGTAAAGTGATCATCTTTGAAGTGATGGGTTGTGTAATGAACGACGCGACCAACACATTTTGTGACAGACATTGGACATAAGAAGCCCGAACGAATGATGTGATCTGGATTTTGTTTTCTTTTTTTGTTCTCGCTGTTGTGAAAATGATGAAGTTTTTCAACCACAGGCAGAGCATTCGGAATAGTTTACTCAACACCAGCGATGGTGTTATGGAAAGTATTGAAGGATATGACGTCGACGTTACACTTCAAGAAATAATGGAATATAAGGTCAAACATAAAGCTATATTGCTATTGCATATGTTACGTGGATTTCCATTGGTCAATTGGGAAAAACTGAGCTCATTGTAAAAGTGATATCGACGACATTTCCGTCGATATCAGTTTTGATATCGACGACCTCTTTATTGCTTCCCCACTTCAAAAACAAAAACACCCAAATTTAAAAACAAACAAATATATATGAAAATGTAATGATCCCAGAATTTAGTTGAGCAAGGGACTAAAGACTTTTTGAAAGAAAAGACATTTCTAAATACTGAAAAGTACAAGAAAAGAGTGAACAAAAAGAAATAATAATCAGAGGGAGGGATATGGAACAGCCAAAACTGAGACAAATACTTTTGTAATTTCTTTACAGTAAATACAAAATGTCCAGAGAATTAGCAATATATCTAACATTGACTGACTGTGTGATGATATCTTCTGCTATTGGTCTGTTTTGACAGTGATATCAAAATCTCGACCTCCGGTCTCGATTTTGATATCACTGTCTCAACAGACCATAGCAGAAGATATCATCACACAGTCCGTCAATATTGGGTAATACAATTATTGGAGTCAAGAATTTACATTCAACCTTATGAGCAGCTCAGAAATCGTTTATCCCCGTCTGTTTCTGAAGTCACTGGTCTTTGCTGTTGAAAGGCAAGAGAGTGGGAACACCAACATTACAAACTCTCGTGTCCCCGTGAGAACTAGGTCAATATGAGCGCATGGGTTATTAAATGGCCGCAATGTTTGTTCAATTGTTATATACAAAAGTAAAGCGGCGTGAGGTAGGGCCTTTGTTTTTAGCATAATTGAGTAACACTGCGAGATGTAACTTACCCTGTATAATGTGTCAATTGAAAAGCATTGCGCCCACCGCAAAGCAGTGCTGAATAAACTGCCACTCTTAAGTTTCCATTGTACATGTGCGTGATTACTAGTCTAGTTGTTGCAGGGTTCTAGTCTTAATTTTGTAAATTTTGGCATTGGTTACCAGCAGCTCAGGGTGTTAATTACATTTATGTAGCTTAATATGTATAGATACACATAACACCGCAGCGATTGAGTCCGCCGATCCTTGTTACATATTATAGTATATTTAACTTGTTCCTTATGTTCGAATGTATGGGAAATCACATGCTCGTTCAATTTAGTTCGAATGTTCAGCTTGTTCGCGTTTTCTAGTCGGAAAACATCGCGCCCTGTCAGGCCAGGAGATGATGAATTGTTTCGTTGCGCAATTAATGTTTAATATTAGCTTCCTGTTGTTTCCTTTCTTAGTGAAAGAAACCAGGTTAAGTCTTGAACTGTGTTTTGTCTTTATCCTGTAGCGCAATAAAGAGATTGTTTTCGCCGCCCATTTTCCAGATTACCGTTAACTTAAATTAAGACGAAAGGGTACAATTTTACCGGCTATGTACGGCGATTTACTTTACTAAAGAGGCTTTGCAGTCAAATTTAAATATATGTATATATTTCCACTGCAACCGTTGGAGCAGACAAGAATCTCTTTTTCTCATGTTGAAATTGCTCGAGTTTTGTTCAAATTTAATTCGTCTGCATGTACACAGGCATTGGCATGCAGGAGGGTAATCTGAATATGTTACAATGGTTTTTAGGGAGCCTGGTTTTCTCAGTTGATGTTGATAAATCAATGGCCATGCAATCAACCATGGGCAAGAAGATGGGGTGGGTATACTCAAGAGAGGTTTGAACTGAAGTACACAATTGCTGTACAGCAACCATCGTCCCCAAATACCTGTTTGTTTCTAAAAATCACGCTGGAGGTTGCATTTTATGTAATAACCTCCTGAAATGAGTTTTCACACTTTAGAATGGCATTTAACGCTCATTGAAGTTTTAAGAAACTTTCTAACACCTAAAACATTCATAGCACCGATGACGTAATTGTAGCTCTGCACTTTGTGTCCACATACGTCCCCATTTCACTGCTGTACAGCAAACATCGTCCCCAAATACCTGTTTTTCTAAAAAATCATGCTGGAGGTTGCATTTTATGTAATAACATCCTGAAATGAGTTTTCACACTTTAAAATGGCATTTAACGCTCATTGAAGTTTTAAGAAACTTTCTAACACGTAAAACAAGAGACCCCAAATGCCTGTGTTTTGAGCAAGATGGCATTTTGATACACAGCCGACCCCAAATGACTGCAAAACCACTAATGTGTGTGTGTGTGTGTGTGTGTGTGTGTGTGTGTGTGTGTGTGTGTGTGTGTGTGTGTGTGTGTGTGTGTGTGTGTGTGTGTGTGTGAGAGCAACTGTTGAACAATAAAGAGAACACACGTGCAGAACGTTGTGTGCATACTATCCTTTTGTGCTGTAATTATCTTCTGTTTTATTTTAATGTCCACCATATTTATAACAGTTGATGGTGTCGGTGATGGTTGAATGGAAGTACCGTTTTATTTGTGTTGATCTCTTTTTGCTGTACATAGCTTGTTTAACATACTATCGTGTCATGCTCATTGCGGGTTGTGTATATAGTATCCGTGCTTTTGGTTCCTGTGTATGTTCATTAGATATCTTATTTTCCTTACAAATTTACAACGTAGAAGAGTGTATTTTACTAACAAACATGTATTTACTTGAAACTTTTGGGGTGTAGATGTCATTACGCTTTGTCCCAAAATGTAACTGATTATTTCTGCAATTTACTGCCACCTTTTACATGGCTGGAGGTTTATTTCACTTGTATCATGTTTTGGTCTCAGTTTGATTATTAGAATGATAGTGCGTTGTTGTTGTTGTTGTTGTTGTTGTTGTTGTTGTTGTTGTTGTTGTTGTTGTTGTTGTTGTTGTTGTTGTTGTTGTTGTTGTTGCATGTGTTGAACACATTTATGTACATACGCCCTTTGTGAATAAACTCACATAATTTATATCGCCTTTTTGGTTATACTCATTGAACTAGCCGTAGCTGTGGAGTTTGAACGTCTAATGTTATAATATTGTTATATATTATTTCCTATTTTCTTGAGAGAGTGTGTGTCTGTGTCAGAATAGTGTTAAGATATGAATAGAATGCACGTAACTAGTCATTCACAAGCCTAGAATCCTTTCACTGCATTGTGCATTTTGGTTTCAGTTTCTGGTAGTGTCAGTGTCACCCACAACATCCAGCTTTGGTCACAACCGATTCCAAAAACATATAAATATGTTATATTTGGATTAAAAACAAGCTTTGAAAATTAAAAATATAAACATTATGATCAAAATTAAATTTCAGAAATCGATTTAAAAAACAATTTCATCTTATTCCTTGTCGGTTCCTGATTCCAAAAACATATAGATATGATATGTTTGGATTAAACACACGCTCAGAAAGTTAAAACGAAGAGAGGTACAGAAAAGCGTGCTATGCAGCACAGCGAAACCACTACCGCGCTGAACAGGCTCGTCAGTTTCACTCCGTTATGCACAAGCGGCGGACTACGGTCATTGTGAAAAAATGCAGTGCGTTCAGTTTCATTCTGTGAGTTCCACAGCTTGACTAAATGTAGTAATTTCGCCTTACGCGACTTGTTTACTTGATGTTGTGATCTCCGAGCGAGCGAGAGAGAGAGAGAGGGAGAGCGTGCGCTTGCTTGTGTGTGTGTGCGTTAAAATGATTTTTAAAGGGTCGTAGGAGAGCACATAAAAACACATTTAAACAGAGAACATACAAAAACACTGGTCAACACACACATACACGAACGCACGCACGCGCGCACACACTCACTCACACACACACACACACACACACACACACACACACACACACACACACACACACACACACACACACACATACATACATACACACACACACCGTCAATCCATGTGAGAAGGAAGTCGCGCACTTTTCACGTGCAAAACGAAGTGAAAGCGACAAGCCAGAATATACACACGCACACACACGCACGCGTGCGCGCTGAAACATCTATCGGGATACACAAGCAACAACAGTCTGTTCGAAGGAAGAGTACTCAGTTAACACTCTGCAAATCTGCTAAATGATTAGGAATCAAAAGAAAACAAGTTGCGTAAGGCGAAAGTACTACATTTAGTCAAGCTGTCGCACTCACAGAATGAAACTGAACGCACTGCATTTTTTCACCAAGACAAGACAGGAAGTCGCACACTTTTCACGTGCAAAACGAAGGGAAAGCGACAAGCCAGAATAGCGCAGTAACGTATTGCGTTGAGCAGGAAAGCGCGCTTTACTGTATTCTTTTTAATTTTCTGAGCATGTTTTAGATAAAACATATCCTATATTTATGTTTTTGCAATCACGAATGATTAAGGATCAGATGAAACAAAATTTTGATCGATTTCTAAAATTTTATTCGTGGTACTAATTAACTTAATTTCGTTAATTGTGATCACATTTTAAGAGTAAACATGACATATGTATATATTTTTTTATTCAGAATTTGATGAAAAATACGATGCAATCAATTTTGAATCTGTTTGCGAACATTTGATGTCAATGACAACCTTAATGAGCTAACTCATGTATTAATTTGTAAGCCTCCAAGCTGAAATACAATACCAAAGTCCGGGCTTCGTCGAAGATTATTTGACAAAAATGTCATCAAAATCGGTTGGAAAATGAGAGCGTGACAGTGCCGCCTCAACTTTCACAAAAAGCCGGATATGACGTCATCAAAGACACTTAAAAAAAATCAAATAAAAACGTCTGGGGAAATTATACTAAGGAACTCTCAAGTTTCAGGCAGATCGGTTCAGTAGTTTTCTCGGAACCGATCTATACACACACACACACACACACACATCACCACAACCCTTGTCTCGATTCCCCGTCTCTATATAACTTGACTAAATGTTTAAAAAAATAAAAAAAAAACAGGAACGCGTCGCAGGGAAAAGGGCGTTTTCCTATTAAGAGTCACATACGCCATCAGGTAAAACAAAATAAAAATTGTAAAAGCATAATGAATATTAGAGTTATTTAGACATTGTTGCTAAAGGTTACTCGGTCAGAAATGAATTTCTCGCATACAATTAATAAAGCAGAACTCAGCAAGAACTGTTGTCACGGTGATCGGTCAATATCTTAACTTGTGACAAGCATTAAGCAACAAGAAAACATCGCCAAAACACAGCAACTTCCCTTACTGTGTTCTGCTGTTGTTTTTAACAAGCTCGAGTTCAAAGAAAAACTTGGCAGAACACAGTAAGTCCATTAATTGGCTCATAATTCTTTAATCTTACCACTATTTTTAAAATAGACTAAAGCTATAAATTCAGAAATCATCCCGACGCTTTATTGCAGTAAAATGTCCAGCGAGAATGCTTTTGTTTTAAATATAGAGCTAAGAACAGAAATCCGCGTATTTCTCGAAACGTGATTTTTGGACTTACTGTGTTTTGTCAGAGGAGGGCAGACATGATTACACGCATGCAGGAAAAAGAAGGAAAGAAATGGGCAGCGCTGTATTGTATGGCAGCTCGCTTTCCCCAGTGATGAAAGCGGCCCGAATTTCAATGAGGGGTTCCTTCACATGACTATAATGATGAAATCGTATCCTTGACGGGCGCAGTGGCGTGGTGGTAAAACATCGGCCTCCCGAATCGGGAGGTCGTGAGTTCGAATCCCGGTCGCTGCCGCATGGTGGGTTAAGAGTGGAGATTTTTCCGATCTCCCAGGTCAACTTATGTGCAGACCTCCTAGTGACTTAACCCCCTTCTTGTGTACACGCAAGCACAAGACCAAGTGCGCACGGAAAAGATCCTGTGATCCATGTCAGAGTTCGGTGGGTTATGGAAACATAAACATGGCCAACATGCCTACTCAACAAAAGCGGAGTGAGCTGACTATGCTTTAGAGTCTAGTGTGGGGAACCCAAATGGGCAAAACGAGCTCACACGTAACCAGACAATTCTGGAACGCTTAAGAAGAAGAAAAGAAGTATCCTTGTCCTTACATGTACACTGGGGTGTGATAGTTTGTGTGCACGTCTGTGTGTGTATGATTGCCTGTAGCCTTTGCCTTATAACTTGCCTTGTGTGGTTGTAATTAATAATAATAATAATACGAGAATTTATAACGCGCATATCTCACCACAAGGCGACTCAAGGCGCACAATTAATGACTGTTATTAAGACACTTCTGCAGGGTAATTCGGGAAATAAAATCGAATATGACACGTGACAAGCTTGAAGTGCTCATTTTGTTTTCGTTGCAATGATATAAGTCAATGTTGTTGTTGTGAGTGTGTGTATGTGTCATGTGTGTGTGTGTGTGTGTGTGTGGGGGGGGGTGTGTCTGTGTGTGTGTGTGTCTGTCTATCTGTGTGTGTGTGTGTGTGTGTGTGTGTGTGTGTGTGTGTGTGTGTATGTGTGTGTGTGTGCGACTTTGTGTGTGTTTGTTTGTGTGTGTGTGTGTGTGTGTGTGTGTGTGTGTTTTCGCATGCGTCTCAGTGGTGCAAAGTGTGTATTGTCCGTTTGCCCGATGAATGAAACACAGGCTCCTGAAGATAAATTTCTACGACTAAACGTATTTTTACTTTGCAAATAAGTATTAAACAATGGCAACTGCACGTGAGAGGGAACAACAAAGCCGGAGACCAAAAAGCAATGTACTCACGTTAAAATGACGAACACGGAACGAATAACAGCGACGTTTCGACTTAAGGGTCTTCTTCAGGCACAAAAACACAAAAATACACACACAAAAAAGAAGAACGAGTTTGAACATTTGATTGACAATCATGCTTGAAATGATTGTAAAAAATACAAAGTATATATGGTTTCGGGATATACTATGCCATTTTCTTACACCTGATTCAGAGAATGTCCCCAGAACCGTGTTTCAGATATGAACAAAAAGGATCCTATATCTTAATGTCTGTTTGTTTATCTGTCCGTCCGTCTGTCTATCTGACTGTGCCAGGGTATGGAAGCAGGAGGCGGGTGAGGAGGAATGTCAAAGCGATACTATAAGCAAGGTCATCTTAGGTGTATTTTTTCATTCACAACATAAATAACAGTAGGAAAGCCCAGAATAGGCTTTTCGAATTCAAATGTCTGCACATACCGCACAAATGTTAACATACAAACATTATCAGTTCGAACAAGCAAGCAAATGTGTGTGTGTGGGGGGGGGATCATACGCATGCACGGAAACACACATACACACACACCCAGCACACACACAAAACACACACACACACACACACACACACACACACACACACACACACACACACACACACACACACACACACACACACTCTCTCTCTCTCTCTCTCTCACAACACCAAAATATTTCTCACATACCCCATCCCGTCACACACACTCACACGCACTCAGACAATACATCCACTAACTAACCAACCGGCCACAAAGCCACCACACAATTAAACAAACCCCACTAGCACAATGATCACGACATCTTGCAGTATCCCTTTGATCTGATCACGAAGCGTGTTTGATAGATATTACACACGAACAGCAGTCACTCAAACACGTAATAATGGTTATACACGATGACTGTCCCAAATTGTCCGATCAAACTGGCCACAGTTCTTGCAGTCAAACCTGACAATAACGACCACTCAAGGGATCGTCCAAAGGTGATCGTAGTAGGCAGGTCGTCGCTACGGAAAGGCGAATTGTATTTTTTTTAAGCTTTAAACATCGTCCGGGATTCTTAAGCGTGGCCGTATTGAGCAGGTGGTCGTTATCGAAGGGTGGCCAGCAGGGCAGGTTTGACTGTACGTATGCACGGTGTGATAACCAAGCGGTCAGTGTAGACATGTCCCGCGTGCAGATAACAAACCAAGTTATCACTTCGACCGTCGAGTCGACTTCGACCGTTACTGTATCGCTGAACGAAGGAGGAGGTTCTCATCTCTCAAGGTAAGCGAATGTTTCTCGCACTTAAAAGTACAAAAATAGTATTGTTAAAAACCCAGAGGCTGTTAAAGTTTAAAAATCAAGTTTAATAAAAAAGACAAGTCGCGTAAGGCGAAATTACTACATTTAGTCAAGCTGTGGAACTCACAGAATGAAACTGAACGTAGTCCGCCGCTAGTGCAAAAGGCAGTGAAAGTGACGAGCCTGTTTGGCGCGGTAGCGATTGCGCTGTGCTTTACTGTACCTCTCTTCGTTTTAACTTTCTGAGCGTGTTTTTAATCGAAACATATCATATCTATATGTTTTTGGAATCAGGAACCGACAAGGAATAAGATGAAATAGTTTTTAAAACGATTTCGGAAATTTAATTTTGATCATAATTTTTATATTTTTAATTTTCAGAGCTTGTTTTTAATCCAAATATAACATATGTATATGTTTTTGGAATCAGAAAATAACGACAAATAAGATGAAATTGTTTTTGGATCGTTTAATAAAAAAATAATTTTAATTAGAAGTTTCCGATTTTTAATGACCAAACTCACTCATTAGTTTTTAAGCCACCAAGCTGAAATGCAATACCAAACCCCGGCCTTTGTCGAAGATTGCTTTGCCAAAATTTCAATCAATTTAATTGAAAAATGAGGGTGTGATAGTGCCGTCTCAACTTTTACAAAAAGCCGGATATGACGTCATCAAAGGTATTTATCGAAAAAATGAAAAAAAACGTCCGGGGATATCATACCCAGGAACTCTCATGTCAAATTTCATAAAGATCGGCCCAGTAGTTTACAAGGGCGGATCAATCCAAAGAAGCAAAATAGAGCTATCTGGTGCATCCTGAGCCAATAAATTACCTCTTTTTTGGGGGGGTGGGGGGTGGGGGTTACGTAACCCGTGTAACCCCCCCCCCCCCCACAGATCCGCCCTTGGTTTAGTCTGAATCGCTCTACACACACACACACACACACATACACCACGACCCTCGTCTCGATTCCTCCCTCTATATTAAAACATGTAGTCAAAACTTGACTAAATGTAAAAAAGCATATGACAATAAAGGAGGACCACTTAGCGTTGGATATTGTTTCTTCACAGATGGCAGAAAGATTAAACACTAAATCAAACATTACCCAATATTGGCGGACTGTGTGATGATATCTTCTGCTATGGTCTGTTGAGACAGTGATATCAAAATCGAGACCGGAGGTCGAGATTTTGATATCACTGTCGAAACAGACCAATAGCAGAAGATATCATCACACAGTCAGTCAATGTTAGATATATTGCTAATTCTCTGGACATGTTGTATTTACTGTAAAGAAATTACAGAAGTATTTGTCTCAGTTTTGGCTGTTCCATATCCCTCCCTCTGATTATTATTTCTTTTTGTTCACTCTTTTTTTGTACTTTTCAGTATTTCCAAATGTCTTTTCTTTCAAAAAGTCTTTAGTCACTTGCTCAACAAAATTCTGGGATCATTACATTTCCATATATATTTGTTTGTTTTTAAATTTAGGTGTTTTTGTTTTTGAAGTAGGGAAGCAATAAAGAGGTCGTCGATATCAAAACTGATATCGACGGAAATGTCGTCGATATCACTTTTGTACTGAACTCAGTTTTGCCCAATTGACCAATGGGAATCCACGTAACATATGAAATAGCAATATAAGAAGATCGTTATCTCTGAGAAATAGGGTTGTCATTCACAGGTTGCAAGGAGGTGTGATGATAGGATGTTCCCCGACGAACTATTAACACTTTTCCAACGCCGGCCTCACCCCCACTCCACCCCAAAGAAGAGAGGTGGCACAAATAACAGAGAGAAAAAGAAATTAAAATTAAAAGAAAAGGTTAGGAAGCAACTTTTGTGTGTGTGGTGCTTACACAAAAAATAACAAGAGGCGAAGCCTTCAAGGCTCCCGTAACAAATCAACAAACAGTAACACAAACTCACTCACACACACACGCACACACACACACACACACACACACACACACACACACAGTTAAAACTAACGCTTAATAGTTAATTAAATTAATAAGTTTGTAAGCAAACAGTACAATCAAAGAGAGGATCGAGTCTGGAATGAAACGCGATACAGATCTAGCATTCAAAAACTGTCTTTCAAGTTCAAGGAAGTTGTTGCAAGGTACAGTATAAGACTTACCAAATTATACAGACAAAACCATGACAGTGCATGTTTTGAATCTGAGGCAAAATCGTGATCATTTTGACTTTGAGAACAGATTCATTCCGTTTCCTTATAATTTTATCTGCATGTTCAAGTAAATGGTGGACAGTTTTATACGGGCAGAGTAAACTTGAGACTCTAGGTCTACTGCAAGTCTTGAAATTCACATAAATCGAACCAAGAACAAAGACATCCAAACATTACAGGCACTTTAGATCAACTCATTTCACTAGAGGTGACTGCCTAGCACTGTGTTTGACATCTGTGTCTGCTGAAATAAAAAGAAATTAAAACAAAACGGATTAACAGTAGGTGACACGTTATCAGAGTGGGAGACACTAGATCTGTCTCTGTACTTACCGGGATACGACTGCCGCCAGATCGACACTGCGCTTTCGACAGCTCTTCCTCGCGTGGACGTTGGAAAAAAGCTGTGTAGATCAAATTGTAGGAAATCTCCCTTCGGTATCTTCTTCATTTACTTTTCTGGAGCTTAGAAACCGAACAACGTGAACTCGTCTTCCCCGAATCGGAGAATGCAGAGGTGAACTGGAGAAGTGAATCTATGTATACCACAATCCTTCGCGCGACCCCTGACCTGGTCTTGACACGTCTACATACCACACACGTCACAAACCAGTCAACTGCTTGTACCCCTTCAAAACCCACCACCACCCGTTTTCTTTGGATACACGCTTTAAGTTTAACTACACACATGCCGACACAATGTTGATCATTGCTTCAATATTTTGAAGCTGTTGCTTGGATAATAACCAGGTAAAATTAGTATTTCTGTGTTTAGTCAAATGTTAAAGTTTCTGTCACATACACACGCACAGACAGACACAGTTTAGCATCGCATAGGCTACACTTACGTGAGCCAATAATAAGAAGAATGCCATAAAAATGATTATAGCTATGAACTGTGTATCTTAAAAAAAATTTAAAAAAAAGTCAAGTGCAAGGATGTATGCGGCAATATTCCAATGAAATTTACTGAATAAACTTGTTCAAACCAAGTGCAAGGAAACTTGAAACCGTTTGGCATGTAATACATTTCTCAAGGTTGTCGCTATTTTTGTTGTTGTTGTTGCTTGTTGTTGTTGTTGATGTTGTTTTGTTGATGTTGTTGTTGTTGCTGCTGCTGCTGCTGCTGTTGCTGTTGTTGCTGTTGTTGTTGCTGTTGTTATCGTCGCCGAAGTTACTATTTGTGTTTTGTAAAGTTGTTCATTAATCTAAACAACAAAGAGACTGTGGGTGAGATGAACAAATTTGAAAAACAAAAGAATTCTGTACTCATCAATACAAGGACCCACATGTATAGGCTTTCAAAACTAAATGAAGTTCTTTTATTTTTAATGTTGTTCATTGTTCAAGCATCTATACATTACTTCCTGACAACACTGTACACATAAAATTAACACACCAGCCAGTCTCCATCACCTCAAGATTCTATGGATTTCAGTTTTTCAGGAGCTGGAATCATGGATCTCACTCCGTCCAGTCTTCTTGGCTTTACTTGGGGTGGCTCTCACTACCGCCACCCGTATTGACGGCGTCTGTTTACCCGTGCCCGCCGCTAAAGGTAATATTGCCCTTTCATGTATGTTTTAAGGTAAGGTAAGGTAAGTTTAGGCAAGGTAAGGCAAGGTAAGGTAAGGTAAGGTAAGGTAAGGTAAGGTAAGGTAAGATGAGGTAAGGTGAGGAAATCTTATTCGGAATGAAATTCGATATTTTTGCTTTAAATTCAAAGGTCTTCTAGCTCAGAATATATCGCCCTTTTAAGAGGTATTTCCGGGCCAAAACCTTAGTTGTTACTGAGCGTTCTGTTTCAATCTACTGATTGATTAATTTATTTATCTTACCATTTTAATATATTAGGAAAAATAGTTGATGTTATATTATGAATGTACAATAAGACACCGTTTGTAAGCCCTAATATCTCAGAAGAAAAGCTGATTTCCACTAAAAGAAAAAAAAAGAAAAAAAAGTGTTCTGTTTCACAGGTGATGCTTGAAAAGGAACGCTTGAACTTTCCTCGTGTTTCAAAAGCATCGGCAATATAAAAATCTCTACTTTGTTTTCTAGTTTAAAGGTATTGCTTGATACGAAACGAGTGCCGTTTTGTTGTATTCCACAAGCATTGCTGATACGAAATTAGTTTTTCTTCTAGTTACACAAGTATTCCTGGATCAAAATTGTTCGCCCTTGTCTCGTGTTTTGCAAGAATCACTGATACGAAACAGGCGGGCGTTAGGCCTAGTGTATAAGACGCCGTTGGTGGGTTCGAATCCCGGCCGCGCCTGGTAAGTTAAGAGTGGAGATTTTTCCAATCTACCAGGTCAACTTATCAATCAATCAATCAATATGAGACTTATATCGCGCGTATTCCGTGGGTACAGTTCTAAGCGCAGGGATTTATTTATGTTTTTATTTTTTATTTTATGCAATTTATATCGCGCACATATTCAAGGCGCAGGGATTTATATATGCCGTGTGAGATGGTATTTGTTTTACACAATACATCACACATTCACATCGGCCAGCAGCCATTTCGGCGCATATCCTACTTTTCACGGCCTATTATTCCAAGTCACACGGGTATTTTGGTGGACATTTTTATCTATGCCTATACAATTTTGCCAGGAAAGACCCGTTTGTCAATCGTGGGATCTTTAACGTGCACACCCCAATGTAGTGAACTTATGTGCAGACCTGCCAGTGCCTTATCCCCCTTAGTGCGCACACGCAAGCACAAGACCAAATGCGCACAAAGTGTAATCTATGTCAGAGTTTAGTGGGTAATAGAAACACGAAAATGCCTAGCATGCTTCCCCCAAAAGTGACGTATGTTTGCCCAAATGGCGGGGTAAAACCGGGCACACACATAAAAGCCGTTAGTTTGTTTGTTTGCTTAAAAGCCGCCCAGCCGACCACGAAGGGCCATATCAGGGCGGTGCTGCTTTGACATATAACGTGGGCAACACACAAGACAGAAGTCGCAGCACAGGCTTCATGTCTCACCCAGTCACATTATTCTGACACCGGACCAACCAGTCCTAGCACTAACCCCATAATGCCAGACGCCAGGCCAGCCACTAGATTGCCAATTTTAAAGTCTTAGGTATGACCCGGCCGGGGTTCGAACCCACGACCTCCCGATCACGGGTCAGTCGGGACGCCTTACCACTAGGCCAACCGTGCCAGTACATAAAAGCCGTGGGAATGTCACCCCATGAACGAAGGAGAAGGAGGAGACTGAAAAGCTCTACTCTGTGCTCTGGTTCACATGTATTGCTGGTTCAGACAGACAGACGGACGGAGGGGCGGACGGACGGACGGACGGACGCAAGGACAGACAGACCGACCGACCGACCGACGGACGGACCGACCGACAGACCAACAGACAGATAAATGGATAAGAATAAGAATAAGAATAAGAATACTTTATTATCTCATAGAGAAATTCAGGCGTGGTACATAACAATAATACAAACAGGACATTGTTTTTACATAAGACATATAGCACTATATAACAGGGCAGGTTATAAACACACCTCCCACATACCTCTCTGGCCATTCCTTGCATTGTGCTTACGCATTCAGTCATGAACACATCCATGTCTCACTTACACATTGCACACATGGACATTATTATACGCTTAACTTACCCATTCACACATGGACATTCGACCACGCTCCACTTACACATTCTTATACGCTCCACTTACACATTCACACATGGGCATTCTTATATGCTCCACTTACACATTCCCACATGGACATTCGACTACGCCCACTTACACATTCCCACATGGGCATCTTTAAAGCACTGCGCTTACATATTCTCGCACACCTACGCGTATAACGGACTATGGCTAAACATCATTGCAAAAAAAAATCATAGCATACAATATATCACAGAAAATATACGGACGTACATAAAACCAATACATACATGTACATTACTACTGATTGCACTGGCAGAAGAGGGGCTGAGTCGGGTATGTGGATGTGTTTACATGTTGCCAAGGGTGATGGATTTGGGGATGAAGCTGTTTTGCAGCCTGAGTGTCCTAGCTTTGTGCGTGCGAAGTCTACGGCCAGAGGGAAGGAGTTCATAGAGGTGGGCAAGGACATGGGACCTATCTGAAGCTATCCGCCTACTCTTTCTCACCACACGCTTTTCATACAGGGACTCCACACTTGCTTGCTGCCTGCCAATCACCTTGCTACTGACATTCACCATTCGCACTAAGACATTCCTGTTCTTCACACTCAGACCTCCATACCAGGACACAAAACCAAAAGTGATGACAGACTCGATGAAAGAGCGGTAGAAAGTTTGAAGGATAGAAGGGTTCACATTCAACTTCCTAAGTTTCTGAAGGCAGTAGATGCGTGACTGACATTTTTTGTGTATGAGGGTGGTGTTTGCATTGAAGGACAGCTTATCATCGAGAACTGTGCCAAGATACTTATATTCAGTCACACGCTCAACAGTCACACCATCAATCATCAGGTCAGGGACAGGGGCAGGGTTTCTTCTAAAGTCTATCACAAGTTCTTTGGTCTTTGTCACATTTAGGTCTAAAAAGTTGTCTTTACACCAGGCGTTGAAACGTTCTACTTCTGCAAAGTAAGTTGCGTCACTATTGGAGAGATCTTCTAGCGCTGTATCATCTGAATATTTGATAAGAAGGGTGGAGTCAGTGCCACTGCAGTCGTTAGTGTAGAGTGTGAACAACACAGGGGAGATAACTGTACCCTGTGGAGAGCCTAGGCCTATGGAGGTCAGTGGACCTAAGGGAAGAGAGAGCTGTCTGAAAGCGGACTGACTGGGTTCTGTTAACGAGAAAGTTGATAATCCACAGGATAAGCCTTGGAGTCACGCTGTAGCGGAGAAGTTTCTGGGCCATGAGGCAGGGTTGGATAGTGTTGAAGGCAGAAGAGAAGTCTATGAAAAGAATGCGTACAAAAGAGCCAGGTTTTTCTAAGTGTTTGTATGCGTTGTGTAAGAGTCGTCATCTGTGCATCTGTTCTGCTTGTATGCAAACTGGAAGGGATCCTGTAGGGGCTTGACCTGATGCATGAGCAGTCTGAAGAGGACAATGCGCTCAAAGCACTTCATAACAATAGAGGTGAGAGCTACAGGGCGATAGTCATTCAGGGTTTTGGGCTTGTTGTTCTTGGGGACAGGGCTGATCGTAGAGTTTTTCCAGAGTCTAGGCACAGTGCAATCTTTCAGAGACCAACTAAACAAACGGCTAAAAACAACGGACAACTGACAGGCACATGATCTCAAAACTCGTCCACCGATGTTATCAGGACCAACTGCTTTCTTTACATTCAACTTGCTAAAAACCTTCTCAATAGATAGACAGATAGACAGACAGACAGACAGATATTTTGTCGGCACATATATTAAACCAAACCTAAACGCATTTTGCTTGTTTTGTTGTTTTTTGTAAAACGATTTTATTTTGCAAATTTAAACTTACCCTATCGTTGTGGAGCCATAGTACTGTTGCGAAGAGGTGTCGAGAAAAATGGTGTATCTTTTGTTCGGAAAGCGTGGTACCGAGGACTATTCCTCAATTTCCATGGCAGATGTACTGTGTGTATTTCCTGGCAGAGTGCGTCGGCAATGATTTTTATTGTTACAAAATTTCACATTTAGAACTGTGAACATTTTACAGAAAAATAAATGAAAGATCTTCTGGCAAGCGTGCGTGTGTGAGTGCGTTTGAGCCTGCGCCTGCGCCTGTGTGTGTGCGTGTGTGTACTTCAGTGTGTGTGTGTGTCACTGTGTGTGATTTTCTGTGCGATATGTCTGCGTTTGTCCTCTTGGCTGCAAACCGTCGCTTTAATCAGTGTTTACTTCGCAAAATTCTTCACACATAGGCAACGCAAGCACACAGACACAGACACAGACACACACACACACACACACACAAGCACACACACACACACACACACACACACACACACACACACACACACACATGCTTTTAGAAGTTGACATAGTTCGTATGCACTAATAACTGATTGTAGCCCGTGCATAAAGAAGGGTATCTAAACGCTATGTATCAAAGGTTTAAGTTGTTCACCAGTTTTGCCGTTGGAGAGCTTAAAAAATCAAGTTGTATCGTACAGTGCAGACGTAAATGTAGTAGACAGTGTGGATGTAAACGTGTCAATCAATTTTCCATCCATAAAAGTAGATGTCGCCGTGGTGGAGAATTCATATACCAAATGTTAGCAAAATCATTACATGTACCTAGTTAATCTCCCTGCTTTTTTTCTTTAAACTATATATGGTCCGAGAAGCTTGAAAACAGGTAGGAAACAAAATGTGGACCCTAATCAAGACCGAACCGGTTGCAATAACACACATTTATTGCTTTTCTACGATTCTAAATTGAAAGTCGTCATTCTTTTCGAAGCAAGTAACTCATAAACTCCCAACCACAACAACAAAAGTGTGAATCTATGGACATTATTTGCAATGGCTATGATTCAGAATATCATTTACCAGCGTCTAGATATTTATGTGTAACGTCTAGTAAACATGATGAGATTGGACAAAGCCGTATAAGCGGCTGCACATGTACGTACTTCATGTAACCTAACGTCTTTTTGTGCAAACAATTTAATAAAAATGTCGGATAGAGGAAAGCTGAAACCTATCCTTCATTAATCTTTAATTATAAAGAAGAAGAATATCTGACAAGGCTAAGAAACGCAATCTACGTACAATAACAAAAGTGTCTTCAGATAAATTGATTTGTAACGTCTACTATTTTCGGACAGAGTTAGTCATGTAAGCGACTGTGCGTAACAATCTTCCGCCTGAGAACAGGGCACAACAGACTGCAACCACACCTGCACAAGAAATCGCGTGCTGTGCCCCTCCCCCATGTGCCCCTGTGGAGAAGCAGAACAAGACAAACTGCCCACGTGTCTGCAAGAACCTCAATCCCTTGAAGACAGAGACTTGGCCTAGGCCGACGACCCTCCAAGATTAGCTGCATGGTCCCGTGGAGGCTTTACAGAAGACTACCAGCTTCATATCCAGAGCCCTGGAAAAGTAGGGGCGACCACCCCCAACCAGGCGCGTCCACAGGTGGCGGTGACCTTCCGATATGGAGGTTAGCTGCGAGATAAGCCAGGCTTGCCAGGAGGAATAAGCAGTCGCGGACCAAATGGCGGTGCTTCCAGCAGGATGGGGCAGGGTAACGGTGGCACTGCTACTCCCAAGAAATACCCCAGGTGTCCAATTACTGGAGCACCATGCGAACAAGAGCCGCATTAAAAGCTCTAGCCCTGGGGAAGGTCACCTCAGATAAACAAACCAGCCAGCTATGGCCAAATTAAAATAGCCGGGTAGACTGGACTCGACAGCCCTGTAAAGCCACCAGTCTAGGAGAAGGACCACTCCGATATATAAAAACACGCCGAAGTCGGATGAGCTGTGCCATACATGGCGCATAACGGCAGCTTAACGCATCAACGCTCAAATGACAGACAACATATCCAGAGCTGGACTCCAAAAGTAAAGGCGAACGACAATCAATCAATATGAAGCGACTGTGCACAAATGCTCATGTGGGTTGACGTCTTTCATTACAAAAATCCAAATAATTGACAGAGGAAAGCAGAAACGTGACATTTGTAAATCTTTATTATAAAGATAACAGAGCTTTCATTCCTGTGACATCTTTGACATGGCAAAGACAAATCTTCGTGAAATAATCCCCTTTAAAAGCGCACGGTACTTAAAGCTGATAATGTCACCAGGGCCTTGACTTAATTTATCAGAAAGAAAAACCCATTGACTGACATTTTCAATGTTATCTCTGTTATTGCTGATAGTACAAGACAGCAACGACTTCTACAGTTGACACTTTGAAAACTCTTCTCATGAAGGCAAGCCGTTTAACACGGCTGTAGTCAGAAACCTGAACCTGTGACGGTAAACCATCATCATATTTCAATTGAACTCTGCCTTCAAAGTTATCTAACCCACAACCATACCCGCGTCAGTAAACAAAATGACCTTTTTGTTTTGGAGCCTGGCTGCCCTCATTGCGGTTCTGGCTGAGACCAAACACGACTCCGTCATCAAAGAGAATGACGTGTACTCAATGACGTCAGTGAGGATCCGCCGCTCTGATGACACAGATCGTTTAACCCCCGTTGTCAGTCAGCATTCTCAGGAGCTAGTAGAGTTGAAAGCCGAACTGACAGCGTTGAAAGCCAGAACGGCGGAGCTGGAGAATATTGTCTGCTTCACGGTTCGTTTCTCCGAAGCTGACGTCACAGGGCTAGGACTAAACCAGCCCGTGGTTTTTGATGTGGTGCAGTACAACGCAGGAGGGGGCTACGACAAGAACTCGGGAATATTCACTGCACCCAAAGCTGGAACGTACGTGTTCACCCTCAGTCTGCAAAGACATGGATCGGACGGAACCTACATTCAAATGGTGATCAAGAAAGGGAACACTGTTTTGGGTACAGCGGAAGCCGGCTACAGCCCTTTTGAGCACGGAACTATGATGGTAACTACGCATCTTACGCAGGGTGACGTCATTTCTGTTCAAACAACTCACGGCAGTATGGTGTATGGTGTGCAAGCCACGTCCTTTTCTGGCGTCAGAATTTCTCCATTGTAACTTTCATTTTGAAATAATTGCTTCTTTGAATGATCTTTTCGATAGCTTCCAGTAGGCTTTGAACAAAATCAGTATTATTGCCTTTAATGGAAACATTACTATTATAATATGTAGAATATGACTGGGTTTTTTTTTTTAAATATTGCCGTTCACCGCTGAAATGATTCTTGTGGATGGTATAGAGTATTGTTTTCATTGAGATTGTGCTTGTTGATGTCGTGAAAGAAAACTTTTCTTGTCTTTTTCTTTTTTTCTCATATCATGTTTCTTAGCTAATTTTGTATACAGTGTGCTTTTTAAATTGAAATGTTGTGTGGTATCTGTATTGCAGTTTGATTTGAAAACCGTAAACAAACAGAATGTATTAATTGAATAATCAAATAAATAAAATAAATATTGAATAAATAAACAAATAAAAAGAGAATTTAAATAAATACGCCTCACCTGTGTTTATGTGTTTGACTGTTTCCACTTCAAACTGACCATTGGCCTGTATATACTGTATGAAGCTGGGTACACTTCCTCCTACTCCAAAGTAGTCACATTTAGCTGCCACCAAGCTGGACATGTTAAGGTATAATTCATCTGTCTACTACAAAATTCAGCACAGTTATTCACAAACAAAGCATAGCACAGTTGCTAAAAAGAAGACTTATGCTTGCCAAAAATAATCAGTCTTACCCTTAAGGAGCTACCTTAAACACTGCCTCCATCCCTGCAAAATATGCCTCCGGTACGCTTAGTTCTAGCTGGGACACCTCCGTTCTTTCTGCTTTAATGTGTCTGTAGTGACTGCATTTCTGGCCGGCACAATGATGTCTCCCGACTGGGAATAATGTCATATTCAACATCCGCCATAGTATGACCACAACTGTGTGCATACTCACAACCAGACTAATGCATCTTTTTTTCTTTAAAACAAAGATTTGTTTTGAAATTCGTAACTGCTTGTATCACATTTTCAATCAAACTCAATGAAAACGGATGAGAGGGACATGTTATCCTGTTACACACTTATCTTTGTTCACTGAAGTTATTTTGAGCTTTCGTTGTCGTGTTGCCAAGATACAGCGAGAGAAAGGGTCTGTGTGGGATAACATTGTTAATAGATATCAAATTTACCCGTGGGGAACTCAAGAGACGTATGTCCAAGGTGCCCTTGTATTGTTTAGCAGATAAGATATAGCAGATCTGATATCAAAACAGATTGAAATTTCACTCTGAAAACGGCTGTCAGAAAGACCGAGCGCTTGTTTGCTGAGTCCAGAGTCTGTTAAAGGGACCAACTGAATAACATTCACTATAGCGAACAATTCTTTCATTTGGAAACTTCAGTGCGCCAACATGAACATGCCACTCATCATAATTCTCAGCCTTTTGCTTTGGTGCCCGTTTCTTTCCTGTAATGCCAAGAGTTTAGGAGACCGCAGCCAGAATGTCAAACACAAGACTGACGACGTATCCTCTATGACGTCATCGAGGAACCGCCGTTCTGACGACATTGCCCCTTTAGTCCCCGTGGTCAGCCAGCTGTCTCGAGACATGTCCAATGTCCAGGCGGAGCTGACAGCGCTAAAAACCAGAACGGTGGAGCTGGAGAATATCGTCTGCTTCACGGTTCATTTCTCCAAAGCTGACGTCACAGGGCTAGGACTAAACCAGCCCGTGGTTTTCGATGTGGTGCAGTACAACGCAGGAGGGGGCTACGACAAGAACACGGGAATATTCACCGCACCCATAGCTGGAACGTACGTGTTCACCCTCAGTCTGCAAAGACATGGATCGGACGGAACCACCATTATAATGGTAATCAAGAAAGGTAACACTGTTTTGGGTGTGGCTGAAGCCGGCTACAGCCCTCATGAGCACGGAACTATGATGGCAACTACGCATCTTACGCAGGGTGACGTCATTTCCGTTCAAACAATTTACGGCAGTGTTGTGTACGGTTCGCAAAACACGGCCTTTTCCGGTTTCAGAATTTCGCCGTTTTGATTAGGTTGTGGAAGCTGTTAATTCTAAACCATCATGTCAGTTTGCTACCCAAGGAATTGTTTTCAGATATTAACTGAGCAGCAGAAACTGTGCTTTCTTCAATAGACCTATACCAACGGCCGAGCACCGGTCTGAAGACATGTCAGAGAAGATGCGATGTTATGTGTCACTTTTTCAGAGGACTGGAAGAGTGGCCCACAATTGTCTGTGTGTCAAAAAAGCAAACAGAATGATTAATTCCATGATTTTGTTAATGACTCATATTGTTATATCAGTGATTATTTATGATGTACATTGAAGGCTTTATCATCATTTAATTGAAATTGTGATTTTCGGGTGACGTTAGAAATGTTGTTCTGCGTTCAACTTTCAGTCATAAGTTTATGGAAAATGTTTATAGCTTTCCAAACTAGAAATGCTGCTAAATGGTGACATGTCATGCCTGTGAATATGAAACAGACGTTTACACACTCACAGCTGGACGCACAGACAACCACAACCACAACCACATACAGACAGACAGGCAAACACACACACACACATACACCACCCACAGTATGCATTACTAATGATGTCGAAATCTTTCTTGTCTTTATGTAAACATACAAGAATGCTTTCCTTTTAATTTCATAACTCATCTGATAAATCTTGAATAAGAATAGAGTGATGTCAATATCAATAGAAGACCGACCGAATGTCAAACTGTGTTGTGTATATATTTAAGAATTACACTGAATGGAAATAAGTTTTGCGTTCGAACATTGAGTGGTGCCAGGGAACAGTGTTAACTACTTGCGTTAGTGTGCAGTGTGCGTGCGTTCGTGAGTGTATGTCTTAACTATGGAACCTAAACACATTTATGATTAATAAGTTATTGGAACGTTTAACTGACCAATCGAAACATTTACTGGAACCTTCGGTTGTTGGCATTGCCTCTTTCAAAATGGCAGGAAACAAAACGACATAATGAATATATTCTTTAATATATTCTAGTGAAAGAAATAACGAATATATTCTTTAATATATTTTAGTGAGTGTTTCGTTTTGTGAATGTCGGGAACGGCAAAGAAGAAGTTTTCTCAATTAAATGTTCCATAAACTTACCATTCTTCTTTCTTAACTGAATTTTGATTTTGGAACTTTAGCATGACAATTTAATGCCACAAAATTGAAAAGTAAGTAAATAAAGTTACAATCACCCTGATTGCTGAAGCATTTTGTCCATGTGGAGGCAGATCAAGAATATTTCAGTCATCGCTGGAGGCTTTTGCTAAGAGTGCCGTCATTCATATTCTTACAGATGATGACATACTGTGGAGACCCGGATTTAAGGCCATACAAACCATGAGTGGCAATGTAACTTTTGTATTCCATGGGGAAACACGGGTTTCTGGGGTCAAAAGAAAGTCTTGGTTACACATGAAAGACGCGCTCATGCTTTCTCTGCCCCCATCCACCTCCCTCCCCCCCCCCCCCCCACCCCCCTCCCCCCACACACACACTTCAAGCTTCTGTCACATTGTTTTACCATTTGATTAAGACACACAACACATTTAAAACAAATTTATAGACTTTGATTTCACACACACACACACACACACACACACACACACACACACACACACACACACATACACACACACACAGCAAAATGATCAAACATCACATTCACATCACTCTTTTACTCAGTTCTGTCATCACTGATTCAATCATCTCCATATTCTCCGTTCTTACATACTGTGAGTTATGGTGTACAGTTAGTTGAGCCAACCTCAAACAAATGTGAGAAAATCAGGTCTGAAAGAAGGGAGTCCTAAAATGGGGGTACATTTACAGAGGTTATGATAAGAAAATCTGAGAAAACTGGGTCTTAAAAGAGAGGGCATTGAAAATTGAGATACTTCAAAAGGGGAGTTCCACTGTAAGTCTCTCAATCTCATGCTCTTGTCACTTGAAGGATCTTGCGTGGTACTCCTGCAACAAATTTGAACAGTTGGTGAACACCTCACACTGACAGAACCTAGCCTACTGGCATCCTACTTAACTCTGTATTCCGTGATATTGCTAGGATTTATGTGGGCATATTTGAAAACAAAATGACTATAAAAGTTTCTGCAAATTTTATGTTGGCAAAGATTACGGTAGACCTCACCTTCACCTTTCTCCCACAATGGAAACATTCAACAATTATTAGACAAACTCCAGAAATCGGGTTTGTATGGGTTGTGAAAGAGTAAATACTCTTGCTTTGATTAAGGCAAACTTAATTAATTTCCACACATGCTCCTTGTCCACGTGTTTCAGACTGCACACCTTGCTAGTGACTGGCCTATAATGTCACGTGAGAAAGTCTGGCGCAATAAAAACGAGAGTATTCACTCTGACAGCAACGTTTTGGGGAATTCATCATTGATATCAAACAAAGGAATATTCAAATGGACATACTATGTGACCCTCCACCACGGAATGAGCCGCATGTCACCTTTGCATGATTTTCATATTTTTACATGTTCCTAAAGAGTGTTTTTAGCTCTATCCAGTGGTGAAACCCGTTTTAGAAAAGAGCAACAACTTTTCGAGTTATAAGCCTGTGACTAAGGTGACCCTCACACTATTACCACAGTCCTCCCGGACTTATATTAAGCCTAGCGCAGAACCGCGCGAGGTGACATGCGACTCATTCCGTGGTGGAGGGTCACATATGTTCACCTGAGAAAAGCCATATTTTACTTAAATCAACAAGAGTTCTCATCTACCTCTTGAAATTGAAGAAGGTTGTTTAAAAACGGTGCAAACTAGTCTTATAACCAGGAGCTCAGAGAATTTCCAGGAAGGAAAAAAGTTATGTTCTAGGGTTGTAACTAGCTTGATGAAAAACACTCTTCAACTGTCTTGATCTTACACACCATTCACACATGATTTTCCTAAATCTGTTTCAAGACCCCCACATTATCTACCCAGCATGAGAAACAAATAACATGGACATAAATACAGTAAATGAATAAATGAATATAAAAAAAATATATTTAGATAAATAAATATATATTTAGTTAACTCATTGTCTCCCAGGTACGGATAGATCAAAACCCACACATATGGCTCTATCTGACCAGGTACGGATATATCAGCTCAGACTGTTAGCTTCAGTCGCTTCCTGTAATGTTGATTTAGCGCCTGCATTCTAGCGTGTTGATACACAGTTTCTACACAGTTACTACTATTCTGAGTGACCTGCTGCAGCACAGCTGGTCTAGGCTAAAAAAAATTGGTCAACATAGGTGGGGTAGATCAATAGTCAAATAAAAAATCAAATACAAAAATAAACAGTTGCAAATCGATGAATAACTGAATTAACATAATGTTAAAAAAGATGTCTCACTTGTCTTTGTTTGCTTGAATTAACTAACTAATGTATTAATTGAATAATCAAATAAATAAAATAAATATTGAATAAATAAACAAATAAAAAGAGAATTTAAATAAATACGCCTCACCTGTGTTTATGTGTTTGACTGTTTCCACTTCAAACTGACCATTGGCCTGTATATACTGTATGAAGCTGGGTACACTTCCTCCTACTCCAAAGTAGTCACATTTAGCTGCCACCAAGCTGGACATGTTAAGGTATAATTCATCTGTCTACTACAAAATTCAGCACAGTTATTCACAAACAAAGCATAGCACAGTTGCTAAAAAGAAGACTTATGCTTGCCAAAAATAATCAGTCTTACCCTTAAGGAGCTACCTTAAACACTGCCTCCATCCCTGCAATGTTCTCAAAAAAATAAAAATAAATGTTCTAAAGGAGTTACATTACACACAGCCAAAAAAAACTTCCAACAAAACAATAACAACACCTTTCTCTCTCTCCCCAACATGCTGTGCTTTACAAATCATCAACCAAGCAGAACCTCTAACTTCTACAACAGGGTCCTGCCTCAATGCATACAACAATATATGTTTACCAACACTGAGTGTCCTTACTTAATGCAAAGATTTCATTATCAAGCTTGACTCATATGACATGGCAAATAATTATTTACACAAATATTTTTTTGAAAACCCAACAGGGTAAAACAGCTCTCAATACAGTAAGAAACACGCCCACATGCGTCCAATACAGTTTGATAAAATAAATGTTGTGAAAAAGGATACACAACCCCTGATTTCGTAAGCAATAACGAGAAGACCCTGAGCAACTTGGGATAAGAGTCCACATTATAGATTGTCTCTGAGGTGAGGATAAGGTCATACCTGCAAAGTAAAATCAATACATGTACAAACAAAACCAAATTCAATAGCAAGCAAACAAAGACATGTTGAAATCTGAAAAAAACTGTACCGTATTAAAAAAAAAAAAGTACAATACAGAGACAACTTCTTATGATTTTGGACATGTGGAAGCACACACACACACACACACACACACACACACACACACACACACACACACACACACTCACACACACACACACACACACACACACACACACACACACACACACACACACGCACACACACTCACACACCACTGTGTTACTTTAATTTTAGACGCTTTCCTTCGTGTCGAAACGCCTTTCTTATTTTTTCTTATTTTGCTAATTTTAATCTTACAGAATAGCACAGGTGTCAGTTATGAAAATAATTAATCAAAACATCCCTGCCCTACACAGAAAGCAGCCAGGTGTCAGTTATGAAAATAATTCATCAAAACATCCCTGCCCTACACAGAAAGCAGCCAGGTGTCAGTTATGAAAATAATTCATCAAAACATCCCTGCCCTGCACAGAAAGCAGCCAGGTGTCAGTTATGAAAATAATTCATCAAAACATCCCTGCCCTGCACAGAAAGCAGCCAGGTGTCAGTTATGAAAATAATTCATCAAAACATCCCTGCCCTGCACAGAAAGCAGCCAGGCTGCTGATTGTTGGTATGTGTCCAAGTGGAGGAGTGCTTTTTCAGAATGGAAACACTTTGACAAATCTGTGGTGGTTTGTTTGTTTGTTTGTTTGTTTAACGCCCAGCCGACCACGAAGGGCCATATCAGGGCGGTGCTGCTTTGACATATAATGTGCGCCACACACAAGACAGAAGTCGCAGCACAGGCTTCGTGTCTCACCCAGTCACATTATTCTGACACCGGACCAACCAGTCCTAGCACTTACCCCATAATGCCAGACGCCAGGCGGAGCGGCCACTAGATTGCCAATTTTAAAGTCTTAGGTATGACCCGGCCGGGGTTCGAACCCATGACCTCCCGATCACGGGGCGGACGCCTTACCACTAGGCCAACCGTGCCGGTCTCTGTGGTGGTTGACAACGTCGTTTAAGGATAAGGATAAGGTTCATATAGTCCTGTGAGGTTACCCTCATGGAAATTCGGGCTGCTTTCTCCCTGGGGAAAGCGATCGACCTGCCATACAGTATACGGCACTACCCAGATTTTTTGTTTTTTTCCTGCATGCGTGTATTCATGTTTCCAAGCCCTGAGACTTTCGCTGTGAACTTGGGTTCTTTATCGGGGTGTTGGGCCACCGAGGAGATTCTGCACAAAGTTGACTGTGGGAAATAAATCCCTCGCCGAACTTGGGGATTGAACCCACGCCGATAGCGACAACATGGTAAAGAAGCAATCTTCATGTCATGTTCTTAGCTTCTCCTTCTTTGTTCATGGGATGAAACTCCTATAGTTTTTACCTGTATGACCATTTTTACCCTGCCATTTAGGCAGCCATACGCCGTTTTCGGGGGAGTGTTCTTACCTGTTATCTACGCTGTCTGCTAAAGAAGCAAAGCTGTCCCAGTCTCCAGCAAAGAATGCACAAGAGGAACGATCAATGTTGTTCAAAACAAGGTTCACCATTGTGTAGACCTCCAGGACTTCTTGGTTCTGAAGAAAAGATTGAACAACCTTACACACACAAAAAGTGTTTGCCTTGAGTGCATATTACCATTGCTTCCAGCCATTAGAATAAATTACTTGTTATCCTGAAGTATCATTTTTCTCTCTATTTTTTTGACAAATTATGCAAAACAAAAACAACCCATGTACATATGTTCAAAAACAAGATGATAACACAGACCTAGACAGAGACAGATGAACAGAAGCAGTCAATCGCACACACATTCACAGATAGGCAGAAAGATAGACAGCTAGGACTCTCTCTCTCTCTCTCTCTCTCTCACACTCACACACAAGCGCACGCTTGCTCGCTCTCGCTCTCTCTCTCTCTCTCTCTCTCTCTCAGTCTTATGCATTCAGTGTTCACGCTTTGAGATTAAAACGTCTCAACAGTACAATGCTAGAACACACACACTCTCTCTCTCTCTCTTTGTCTCACAAAGTCTTGGAAGTGCACAGAAGCCGCTCCCATCTTGGTAGCCAACATTCCAGGCAGTCCTCCCCCACACCCTAGCTCCAGCACTTTCCCTCCTTCCACAGGTAGATCACAGTCTGCCAGGTATTCACACAGGTCTATGCTGCATTCCCATACCTTTAGTCCACCTGAGGAGAAAAAAGAAGAAAAGGCAAATGATAATCATAAAAAATACAAGACATTAAATTACGAGTTCAAAGGGAGATATTCCACTGTACCTCTTAAATCCACAGCACATGTTTTTACAGCCTCCTGTGCAAGGAACTCTCAAAGATGAACCTGTCAGATCGTTTTAAGACAGCTGACTAATCCTACTGTTTTGTGCTATGCATACAACAATACCTTCTGCTTATGCTTTGCAGTTGGAAAAAAGTGGGACCTATGATCTATCATTACAGCTCATCCGCCTTTTGAATCATGTGTTTTCAACCATACATCTAAAGAGATAATGCCAGATATATATGGCATTTATGACAGATTCTCAAAATAAAAGAATTCTACATGATAACGGGCACTATCTGCAGTGCCAGGTCAAAAAGTGTGGGTAATTTCAAAGTATTAATTATCAGACTAAAATTAGCCTTCGTAGTATCGTACCTTCATACTGTCCAGCCACAAGGTCAGAGTGACCTGTAATTGCCTGCACCACTTCACATGTTTCCTCTTTCTTTTGCTGCAGGAGGTAGTCTTCTACTGCTGCTGTGGTTACAGTCAAAAGAGTGTGCTTGCCAAATGTATGCTGCTTCTTTTGCAGTTTCTGAAACAAGGCGCCAAACAGAAATCTGTAGATCTGATTAAACTCTGTCTCAATATAATTAACCTGCTTGTTTTATCAAAATATTTGTTAGCAATATAAGATGTACAGATAGAATATCACACACAAAGACACAGATACACACATGTTTGTTATTTGGACAAGAGGATGATCAAGATGGATGAAAATAAAAATAAGAAAAAAGAATGTGTGTGTGTGTGTGTGTGTGTGTGTGTGTGCGTGTGTGTGTGCGTGTGTGTGTGTGTGTGCGTGTGTGTGTGTGTGTGTGCGTGTGTGTGTGTGTGTTCGTGTGTGTGTTTGTGAAACAGTGCCAACTATTAATAAAAAAAAGTATGCACAAATCCAAAATCAGATAGACTGCTAACTTGACAAAATCAATAAAGACTGTCTGTCTATCCTTTATAATGGCCAATGGGCCGATGTAATCGTGAATGTCTTGTTTCGTTATGATTAAAACGTTTCAGTACATTACCATTCTTATTTTGTTATTATTAAAAAAAAAAAAAAAAGTAAACCTGTACATCCAGATGCCTGTCAGATGGAATCCAGCACACTTCGACAGCTGTAGTTTTGTTGGCATTGATGTTTATGTTTCCCAAACCTTTATCTCCTTCACATTTGCTCCCTGTGGAATACAATTCACACGCACACTGTATTTAAACTTTAGACAGTCCTGATGATAAAAGCGCATGCAGTTTATATGCTTATGCAGTACTACCAAATCTGACAAAGTTTGAAAGTGTACCAGTCCCTTGATCATATTTTCTTGGAGAACACGTCTGGTTCATTATTTCAATATATATATATATATTTTTATGAAGCAGAATAAGAATTATTTCTTAATTAAAACCCTAGGCTCCTACTCCCAGGTCAGTTACAACTTACATTGCACATAGCAGAAGCAAACTAGACCTGGGAGAAAGAGAGAGAGAGAGAGAGAGAGAGAGAGAGAGAGAGAGAGAGAGAGAGAGAGAGAGAGAGAGAGAGAGAGAGAGTGTGTGTGTGTGTATGTGTTTGCTCTATTCATTCCTTACTTGCTATTCATCAACTACATACAATCTAGAAAAGATTGAGAAAGACACCTCCTCACCATCCGATGCATCATCATCAGGTTCTCCAAAATTAAATCGAAATTCTGCCATTGCAAACCTCTCCTGTTAATGTACGTGTTATCATCTACAGTCTGCAAAGTAACCAGCCTCAATACTGTCTCTACATCTTTTTGTATCAAGCGTGAACTATTTGAGAGAACGACCGGCTAGTTCAAAAGTGTGTCGGTGTCGATGAGAACTAGTTGATCTTCTCCTAGGTACTGGTAATCAGAACAGGATTTGAAAGCATTTGAGCCAGCCTTCCGGAAGCACATGTCAACTTTCGGTATTCCCGTACTGCTCAAAACACAAATATTGCTCTGTTTGAGAATTGTCTGTGTTGATAGTTCACTAACAAGACAAGAGATGATGCTCTGAGGGGTAGCAGAGACTTTTTATTTGATATTAATTCTTGATTACTAAAACAAAGCATACATTGACATTAAAATGCATTTTAGAAGGAAATAAATGAGAGTGTTGAAGTGATCTCCCTTGCATAAGTACAGCTTCCGGTGAAAGCAGACGAAAATGATGTCCGCCTCAAGTTTTCCCCAGTAAAAAACGACAGATTTTTCCTTACCTGTCAAAACGAGGACTTAGCCGTAAGTTACATCTCATTCACGTTGCATTGTATGTGCATGTAACTTGAGAATAAAAAAAAAAGTTTTTCTTTTTAGGGCATTTTTTGCCTCTTTGTCTGTCTGTAACTCATTATCGTTTTGTTTCATCTGCTTCAGTTTTCTTTGACAAAAATGGACCCGGAGGCGAGAAGTCTTTGTGAGCAGATGGTACCTGCTGCCTACATCGCCCAAGGAGAACAAGCCAGACATGCGCATGAGAACAAGATAAAACACCTCTTGCAGCATGTAAATATTTATATTTTTGTTTTGATTTTCATTGTTCAATTTGTTGTCATTTATATAAATTACTGTTGTGATCCTCAATCATGCTACTGCTAACATGAACTGGTGGGTGAATACGGGTAGGAAACCCACCACACTTTGACCTGATCATAAACTCGTCCACCAACTGTCATCACCTCACATTTGACTGTCATCATGGTTTTGTAGTGTTCCTTTGTCTTTAACCTGGTAGCTTAAGGCCCTTGTGTTATTAACACTGTTAATATGTCCTACGTTTTGCGACAAAAATCTATAATTATAGAACTTTGGGACTTTGTAAATAAATCCACAAACTTCAGTATTTCTCGATTCTTGCGAATAAATGTATGTTGTAACAGCGCAAACTGCCAGCGGAAGGTTGGGATGACCAGACAATAGAGATGTTACTTCAAGAGCTTGCCATCATGGACAGTAACAACTTCCCTGGAAACTGTGGTGTGGGAGAGAGAGAAGCACGCATCGCTTCACAACTTGTTGCTCGGCGCCATTACAGGTACCGTTATATGTTTGTTTTTTAATGCAATTCCTCCTCATACAACTAGCAACCTTCATAATAAGAGTAGTTCACTAGTAGAGCTCTCAGATTTGAGGGCAGCTAGGCCAGGCTCTGTGTGTCTGTGCATGTGTTCGTCCTGTTTGTTTCGTTGGGGCCCAGTTGCTGCGCTATAGGTAGCACTGGGTGGTAGGCTAGCCCCTAAGCCCAGGGCCTGAAATTGGGCGCCACAGAAAATCGCGAAAAAGCAAAAGCTTGCCTACCAACCCACCCCTGTTTTTATTTTCATAGGCACACTATCCACTTTCTCTTTCACCCTAGGGAAATTAGGCGCACCAACCGAATTGAGGATAGTTGCCCTTGTACAGGGATTTCCTCATTATTTTGAAGAAGATGTGTGTCCAGCTGACTGTGTGTTGCGTGGTTATGTATGCATGCCTGTGCTCAGATTGGAAGATTTTGTAAATGGCGTAAGCGTTATGAAAGCTTGCTGATAATTTAAAATCCAGCCTGACTCATTCACCTTGCAGGCTTGGCCATGGGATTTGTTAATGTTAATCAGGGTACACCGATCACTGCGGTGCAATTAACCTAAAACCATACCAAAGGTGTTGTGAAAGCTTTTCAGATACAGTGGAACCCCCCATTTTAAGACCTAAAACAATATGAGAAAATGAGGTTTTAAAAAAGGAGGAAGTCTTAAAATGGAAGTTAATTTACAGACTCCGTGAAGAGAAAATCTTGGAAAACAAGGTCTTTAAAATGGAAGAAGTCTTGAAATGGGGGATTAGTCTTAAAAGGGGGGTTCGACTGTAATTCAATATCTTCTTCTGCGATCGTGGGCTGAAACTCCCACGTACACTACGTGTTTTTTTGCACGAGTGGAATTTTACGTGTATGACTGTTTTTACCCCACCATTTAGGCAGCCATACGCCGCTTTCGGGGAAAGCATGCTGGGTATTTTCGTGTTTCTATAACCCACCAAACTCTGACATGGATTACAGGATCTTTTTTGTGCGCACTTGGTCTTGTGTTTGCGTGTACACACGGGGGTGTTCGGACACCGATGAGAGTCTGCACACAAAGTTGACTCTGAGAAATAAATCTCTCGCCGAACGTGGGGACGAACTCACGCTGACAGCGGCCAACTGGATACAAATCCAGCGCGCTACCGACTGAGCTACATCCCCGTCCATAATTCAATATTAAGCCTGATTCATTTACCTTGCAGGCTTGGCCATGGAATTGGGCGTTCAGGGGACATCACTGCAGTGCAACCTAAAGCGGCAGGCTCTAGTGTATTAATGAAAGTGACCAACAGTCTTGCTCTGGACGTCATCAGGCTGACAGGTATACATATGGCAGTACAGTGGTACCTGCAAAGAAAGGACACCCTTGGGACCAGCCCAAAGTGTCCTTTCATTGCAGGTGGCCCGTCATGAAGGGTAATTAAATGTTGGTGGAGACAATAGACGACAGCAAGATATGTCCTTTCATGAGAGGAGTCCTCTCATCATATGGGCCTTACATTACAGGTACCACTGTATACACAGGTACATCTGACAGTGGACAATTAAAAAAAAGACATAATTCTTTCTCTAAGAGTATATTGCTTACAAGGAAGTATTTTATTGAGGGTAGCAAAATTTAGAAGATTTGTTTTTACAAATCTTTTAAACAAGCTTCTTTCAAAATAGGATGATTTAAGACTATTTGCTGCATCAACAAAGGTAAAATTAACATAAGGCAATGCAATAGATGACACCCTTTCCCATATTTCTCTGAGAATGAATAAAGACTAAAATAAAAAGTCACATTTTGCTTGACTATGTAATGATGAAATCGAAGCCACAAAGGAGTGGGTATAGATGGGTGTTGATTTTGACACATTTGTGCAAATATTCATGATTTGTTATATGTTTTGGTCTTGTGATTCTTATGTAAGGACTGTGATTGTATGTGATGGGATATTTGTGCGTAGAGCCAAAAGACACATTTATTTATGTTGCACAAATCTGAGATAATTAGCTCTTAAAAAGGAAGGAGTCTTGAAAATTGGGTAAATTTATAGAGGTTATATAGACAGAAAGTCTGAGAAAACAGGATCTTAAAAAGGGAGGGAGCCTTCAATTGGGGGATCTTAAATGGGGGATTCCACTGTTGTAGTACTAGCAACTGTGCCACCACCCAGCCTCTCCTCACTGTTATATCTCAGACCTCTTCCCACGGTCTGGTATCAATTAGAATAAGAGTACATTGTGCACCCTAAGCTTCTTCCAGCACAGTATCCTTATGCTAATGAGTTTCACTCTGTGCTCAGCTCTGTTACTGTATGCTGCTTATATCTTATGCTCTATACTTTAATGAATAAACTTAGTGATAGACATTCGTCTGATGTTATACTGATGTGGCTGAGAGTGTGACCCTACGACTAGCCTCCGAATATAAACACATAACACCAAACTATTACATGGTGGCAGCTCTGGTGCCCCAGTGTGAACATCTTACAACTTACAAGTGTTTTCTGTGCCAGCTTTTGTGTGTGTGACACTGACAGCTTCTGATCATCGGAACTGTACTACCTGGAACTTTGTGACTGTGATTGTGATCTATGTGAGTCTGGAACAGTGACTAACCATTAGTAACTGTGTCATTCCCTGTCTTCAACTGGATTACTGAATAATTATCCTGGACACTATCCTGACCACCAGTGACTGTGTCTCTGACAGACAGTAATGCTAGTGCTGTACACGGATACATCATCGACTCCGTAACCGTCACTCCGCACAATCCGGTAAGTGGTATCTTTCTCAATTTTACCACGCACACACAACCAACATGGCTGATGCACCATTGCCACGCCCAAAGATGGACTGGTCATCAGATGACAAGGCACAATCACTCCAAGATTTTAAGCAGCTCTGCGACCTGTGGTTTAAAGTGAAAAACACTGAGAAAAAACTGCAACACAACTACATCATGTTGTGGCTTGGCAGTGAGGGTTTACGTCTACTCAACACATGGAACCTCACTGTCGAACAGCTCGAAGACCCCAAAAACATCTGGGACAGACTGCAGCTACTCCAACCACCACAAAATTTCCGCATTCATCGGCTAGAAATGCAGCGACTGACGCAACGGACAGGGGAGTCGGTAGAAGATTTTTGCACAAGATGCAGAACAAAGGCCATCAAATGCAAGTATACTGACAAAGCCGCAGAAGATGAGAGAGTTTTAGAGCGACTTATCGCTGGGACATCTATTTCCACTGTCCAGCGTGAACTCCTCTCTCGGGACAGCACCCTGACCCTCGCTACAGCCCTAGAACTAGCAAAGTCACACGAGGCTACAGCGAACCATATGCGTCAAATGCAGGAATTGACAGCTACAGGCTCGACCATAGACGCCATCAGAGCAAAGGACAGCAGAGCATGCGGCAACTGCGGTGGAAAACACCCACCTCGACAATGCCCAGCCTACGGCACTAAGTGCTCAAAATGCCTCAGGCCCAACCACTGGCAGAAGGTATGCCGCTCGAGCACCAGCGGTAGCACAGACAGACCTGGACATGCTGCACAGAGTCTTAAACAACACAAACCCCGAGGGCGGCGACGCGGTAGACCTGGCCACCAGCAAGGCGGCAGGAAACGCATCAACGCAGTGCAAGACATCAGCGATGATGACCCTACTGACGACTTCGCCTGCCTGGATTTCTCTAGCATAGAGACAAATAACGGGGACAACCGGGATGAGCTATACGCCAGCCTGGACATCAAGTATTCGATGCCAGCATCCCTTAGAGTAAAGGTGGACACGGGAGCACAGGGAAACATACTCCCACTCCGCATCTATCGGCGAATGTTTCCCGAGCAGCTCAACCATGAGGGTTTCCCGGCAACAGGCGCCACAGAACTACGTCGCACTGTACTACAAGCGTACAACGGGACACTCATCAAGCAATTTGGAGTCATCACGATCCAATGCAAATTCAAGAAAACAGAATGGCATGACGCAGAATTTTTTGTCACAGACAGCAACGGTCCAGCCATCCTGGGACTACCCAGCAGCAGACAGCTGAAGCTGGTCACCGTTCACTGCGCCATTCAAACAGCAGCAGCACCAGCACTGAAGCCAGTCAAGAACGCCAGTGACCTGGAGCGTACATACCCTGACAGATTTGAGGGTATAGGCAACTTTGAAGGTGAGCTACACATCACGCTCAAGGAGGGAGCCCAAGCAGTGGTGCAGCCTCCACGCAAGTATCCCATCCAGCTTCTAGATGAAATCAAATCGGAGCTGAAGAAGATGGAGAACATTGGCGTAATCACCCCCGTCACGGAGCCCACAGACTGGGTTAACGCACTAGCTTTCAGCAGGAAGGCTAGTGGCGGTCTGCGTGTGTGCCTGGATCCCAGAGCACTGAATCAGTGCATCAAGAGGACTCACCACAAGACCCCTACAATCGAGGAGATCACCAATCGCCTCAGTGGCTCCAAGGTTTTCAGCAAACTCGACGCCAAACACGGATATTGGGCCATCAAACTTGATGAAGAATCCTCCATGCTCACCACCTTCAACAGCCCTGTTGGCCGATTCCGCTTCAATCGTCTTCCCTTTGGCCTCAACGTGAGCCAAGATGCATTCCAGCAAGCCATGGACCGCATCCTCAGCCAGTGTCCTGGTACCATCGGAATCACCGATGACGTCATTGTTCATGGCAAGGATGAAGAGGACCACGACAGGAACCTTAACCATCTGATGGACGTGGCAAGAAAATGTGGACTCGTCTTCAACAGCGACAAATGCCACATCAAGACATCTCAAATCAAATTCTTTGGGATGATCTATGACCTAGAAGGAGTCCATCCTGATCCAGACAAATGCTCAGAGATCCAGGCCTTGCCAGCCCCAAAGTCCGTCACTGATGTTCAGCGCTCCCTTGGCATAGTTCAGTTCATGTCTCCTTTCATCCCCAAACTGTCCGACAAGACAGCACCCCTCCGTGCATTGACCAAGAAAGGAGTCAACTTTGAGTGGAACAGCTCGTTGCAGAAAGTATTCGACGACCTCAAAGCATCAATCTGCAAAGACACAGCCCTCTCCTTCTTCGACGTATCCAAGAAGACGACCATACAGGTCGACGCATCGAAAATCGGAGTTGGAGCAGCCCTATTACAAGACGGCAAACCCATAGCGTTCGCCAGCAAGGCCCTGACCGACACAGAACAACGCTATGCGAACATTGAACGTGAACTTCTTGCTGTCGTCTTTGGATGCACGCGATTCCATACGTACATCTATGGAAAACACTTTGTGGTCGAAAGTGACCACAAACCCCTGGAACAGGTGCAGAAGAAAAGCCTAGCTAGTACTCCACCTCGCTTGCAGCGAATGATGTTACAGTTACAACACTATGACGTCACCATCCAATATCGCCCCGGAAAAGAGATGATCCTTGCTGACAGTCTCTCCAGACTTAACCCGACACCCGGTAAATCAATCAGCCTGGAGCAGTCCATCTACGCAGTCCAGTTTTCATCTGACAGGCTTCAGGAGCTACGGCAGAAAACAGATGCCGACCCTGACCTTGCAGCATTGAGAGACACCATCATCGATGGGTGGCCAGATAACGCAAAACTTCTGCCCAAACGACTGCGAGACTACTGGTCATGCAAAGATGAACTAAGTGTGGAGGATGATTTGGTGCTCAAAGGAGATCGAATCATCATACCGGCAGCGATGCAAGCATACATACTGCAGAACATTCATGCTGGTCATCAAGGAAGTGAAAAATGCAAGCTTCGCGCCAAGACTTGCGTCTACTGGCGTGGAATCAATGCACACATTGATGACTGGGTGAAGAGATGCAACGTCTGCCAAAGCAACCTAAACAGCCAGCAGGCAGAAACTCTCCTCCCCCACGACGTTCCAACCAGACCTTGGCAAAACGTCGGCACAGACCTATTTCATTTTGACGGAAAGGAATACATCTTAGTCTCAGACTACTTCTCCAAGATGCCTTTCATCAGACGCCTACCCGCTCAGCCAAGCAGCACTTCAGTCATCACAGCACTGAAACAGCTGTTTAGCGAACACGGAATACCTACAAAGGTCATATCAGACAACGGACCACAATATGACTCTAACGAGTTCTCAACATTCTCAGCAGAATGGGGATTCCAACATGTCACCAGTTCTCCAAGATACCCCCAGTCCAACGGATTTGCGGAACGCATGGTGCAGACAGCCAAGAAGACATTGCTCAAAGCAAAGCAGAGCAACTCTGACCCAGACCTGGCAATGCTTTGTCTCCGCACCACCCCCATTGACAGTTCGCTCCCTTCTCCTGCTGAACTCCTCTACTCCCGCAATCTCCAGTCCAATCTCCCACACCTGGCCAAACCCACTCCATACAACAGGAAAGCGCGCAGGAATCTTCAAGTCCGTCAACAAACTCAAAAAAAATACCACGATCGTTCAGCCCGAGACCTTCCTCCACTCCACACAGGCCAGAAGGTTCAGATGCAAGAAAACAACGGCACATGGATACCAGCAACTGTCGTCAACAAGAGGCCTGAACCAAGATCATACACCATCCGGACACCCAATGGTGGCATCTACCGCCGCAACAGAAGACAGCTGCGAGACCTGCCCACCATGCAGAAACGCCTCACCTGGGCAGACCAACAACAAGATGCCAGTCTCAGACCGCCTCGCCAAGACACCCCACAACCTGTGAACAACACACCCCAACGCAGTGACAACACCGAGTCGACAGTTCCAACAACCCTTCGACGATCCAACAGACACACACAACAACCACAGCGACTCATTCAAACAATGTAGCTAACAGAAGTACTTGCAAGAAAGAAGAAAGAAGAGCATGCATGAAGACAGCAAGTTTTCCTGAAGAAGAGGAGAAACACACATACACATACATGTACATACATTTATAATCACACAACAATACAATCCTCACACACAGACACATGTGAAGTGTTGTCAATGTATATGTTTATGTTGTTTTATGTGTAGAAAGTAGTATGTAATTTTCAATGTAATTTTCTAACCGTAGTTGAAACAAACTGGTAAGAAGAAAAAAGTCAAAGAACTGACTGAACAAAGTCAAAGTACTGTGTGACTCTTCCAGACATTACTTTCAATTATGACTGTCTCCTGGTTTCAAGAAAGTATTCTACGATCTAATCTGTGACACTAATATAATGCAGAACAGTGCCAACCAGCACCAACAGTTTCCAAGACACTTGCTAGTAGCGTTTCTGTGTCCTCAACCACTGCAACCACGACTCTTGTGAAAACAGTCTAAGAACAGTTCCTATCACCCTTGGTGTTGATAATATAATATCTTTTGTGGTTGTAGGTTATCCTATGTTACTTAGTAAGAAGTGACACTATGTTCGAGATTTGTACAGTGTGTTATACTTGCTTTCCAAAAGAGAGGGGATGTAGTACTAGCAACTGTGCCACCACCCAGCCTCTCCTCACTGTTATATCTCAGACCTCTTCCCACGGTCTGGTATCAATTAGAATAAGAGTACATTGTGCACCCTAAGCTTCTTCCAGCACAGTATCCTTATGCTAATGAGTTTCACTCTGTGCTCAGCTCTGTTACTGTATGCTGCTTATATCTTATGCTCTATACTTTAATGAATAAACTTAGTGATAGACATTCGTCTGATGTTATACTGATGTGGCTGAGAGTGTGACCCTACGACTAGCCTCCGAATATAAACACATAACACCAAACTATTACAACTGTATTAAATTGTATTGTATTGAATTGAATTTTCTCCTGTTCCTGTGCAGGTGTACAGTCAGCAGCTAGTTGTTTTGTTGTTCCCATGGCGACGGGAATGGCTCTTGTGTTGTGCATGTCAACTCTGCGTCTGAAGCGTCCAGAGGCCAAATATATTTTGTGGCCTCGCATTGACCAAAAGTCCTGCTTCAAGTCCATGATTACTGCAGGTAACCCTAACAGTTTTTGTGCATTTCATTTGTGACCACACGCCATGGCAAAGATAGGCACACAGATTACGTACAGAATTGTACGCTGTTTATCCTTATTCGGATGGCGTGGGTCGTGTACGACCCATACTCTGCAAAGCGGCTGCAAAACCTTTATTCCTATTCGGATGGCATGGGTCGTGTACGACCCATACTTCTTACGTTGAATCCTTCTTTGGAAAGTATGGGTCATACACGACCCACATCATCCGGACTGTGTAGTCCAAAGCGTGATCCGGTGAAGGTAAAAAAAAAATTGTACCTTAGAATTTACCCATGCATTCCATGGATGTATGGACAGACCAACAAAAAAACACACTTGTGGTTTAGATGCCTAGAAACAGCATGATTTACTTTTTACTTTTTTTTCTTTTGTTGTTATTTTTTAATTTTTTATTTGTCTTTTGTGCTAGGTTTCACACCGGTGATAATAGAAAATCGATTGGAGGGAGACGAACTGTGCACAGACCTGGAAGCTCTGAGCAACAAGATCGAGGAACTGGGTGCCCAGAACATTCTGTGTGTGATGTCTACCACCAGCTGTTTTGCTCCTCGCGTTCCTGATAAGTAAGTCTGTACAAATCTCAGGTTAAAAGTTTGCTGGTAGTGGTGGTGGTGGGGTGTGTGTGTGTGTGTGTGTTTTAATGTGTGTTTACATACACAAACTGGTAAACAAACTAAAGTACCCCCAGAGTGAATGGCTGTTCTATGTGGACTTTATAATTGTACTATATATTGTACTGTATTTGTATCAGATTGGAAGAAATAGCAACATTGTGCAAGACCAAAGACATTCCTCACATAGTCAACAATGCCTATGGTCTGCAGTCTTCAAAGTGCACGCATCTTCTTCAGCAAGTAAGAAGGCCTTGTATTTATTGTTTTCTGAATGTTTTCTCTCTTTGGCTGTACAGACAGACAGACAGACAGATTTAATTTTTGTAATTCTTTTTTTAGGGTAACAGAATAAGCAATGCAAACATTGCCTGCTATTCAGACTTGGTTGTGAAACAGAGTTTTTTTTCCACATGACATTTCGCTGATTACATGTCTAACGAATCTGTCTTGTAATAATATTCTTGTTTGTTAAACAGGCAGCAAGAGTGGGGAGATTGGACGCCTTTGTACAGAGCACGGACAAGAATTTCATGGTACCTGTGGGAGGTTCCATTATCGCCGGCTTTGATAAAGAATTTGTTGAACTCATTGGGAAGACATATCCAGGTAACTATGATTCAGGATTGTCTGTTGAAAAAAACACGACTTTATGAAAATGCAAATTAGTTGAATTCTGCAATTTCTCTGTAGTATACATTTCCTTTCCTCTTCAGATTCGTATTTCCTCAATGATATCTATAATTTATTTTGTAATGAGCCTATTTTGAGTTGTCCTTCTTGAAACAGATAATCTGTTGCAATACGATATGTGCCTCCTCCAAGCTCTGCATTGTGAGAATGATCGATCATGTCAACTGGTCATCACAGATCTGTCCAGATTTTGTTGCGAGATAATTCAACAAAAATATCCCATTCTGCACAGAAAGTATTCCTCCGTTTGAATGTTGTTGTTCATTCCAGTTGAAGGATGCACTTATGTCCACAGATTTGTGTGCTGTTGTTGACTGTGCTTAGTCTTATTGCTATGTTAGTATAGGTTGCATTTCTGTGTGTGGTTTTTATGTTTCTTGTATTAGAATTGTAAAGCGCATGGAGCTGTTATCGCGACTGGCGCTATAGAAAAGTGATTTATTATTATTATTATCCCAGGTGAAAGCCTGGTCAGATCTGTTGTAGCTGACGTGATAGGTTAAATGAGAAAGTGTGGGTGTGTGTGTGTGTTGCTATTGTGTGTCGCCGTGAGCTCTGTCGAGAAGGGGCAATTAATAAGTGTTTATTATTATTATTATTATTATTTTTAGAAAGAAGGTACTTTTTAACTTAAATTGTTAACAGTTATTGTGCAATGCAGGGCGCGCCTCAGCTACCCCTTCCATGGATCTGCTGATCACCTTGCTGTCACTGGGGTCCAGCGGCTACAAGAAACTTCTGGCAGACAGAAAGGAGATGTTCGAGTACCTCCAGCACAACCTGTCTGTTTGCGCT
This sequence comes from Littorina saxatilis, assembly GCF_037325665.1. NCBI lineage: Eukaryota > Metazoa > Mollusca > Gastropoda > Littorinimorpha > Littorinidae > Littorina > Littorina saxatilis. The sequence continues at coordinate 47,013,774 of NC_090256.1, forward strand.
GCAAACGCAGAAGAACGCCTCCTCAACACTCGTGGAAACCCCATCTCTATGGGTAGGGAGTGCGATGAAACTTCTGTTTTCAGACCCTCCAATAGATGAATTCTGAAAATGACTCTTGTCGGTTTGTATGGGATGTGAAAGAGTAAATACCCCTGCTTTTTGTGAAACTGACAATCCATGGGCCAGATTGTCTGTTGACAACCTATCTAAATTTACCTCCATTTTAAGACTATCTCCCATTTAAGACCTGATTTTCCATCGTTGCTGGTGGTATTGCAAAGTTCCGCTGTACTACATGTACAATCAAACCTCCGATATGACCCTCCAATTTTAAAGCTTCCTGTACTTTTAGGCCTTATTTTCTGAGATGTTCTCTTTATAGTAGTAGTAAACTAACCTCCATTATATGACTGTTTTCTCTTAAGACCTAAATTTAAGAATTGTTGAGGTTTTAAAAAAGAATGTACCACTGTAACGTCAAATTTGGACCTTTACATGAATCCGGAAAAGCTCTACAAGCAAAGTCGTGTGTTATGGTCAAATTATGTCTTGCCTGATGTTGCCAAAGCACCGGCAAAGATTGATTAATTTCTTGTGCTTTTTCAGGAATCACGTTGTCCTTGGAGAATGATTCTGATGGAAAGCTAGCGACAGAAATAGGCTCCATGCTGTTCACACGCTTTGTGTCAGGCACAAGGTATGATAATAGATGTACATGTCCAGTGGAACCCCCATTTTAAGACCCAACGATTTAAGAGTTTCTCCTTTTTTTTTTTTCTTCTTCTGCGTTCGTGGCCTAAAATTCCCACGTACACTAGTGTTTTTTGCACGAGTGGAATTTTACGTGTATGACCGTTTTTTTACCCCGCCATTTAGGCAGCCATACGCCGTTTTCGGAGGAAGCATGCTGGGTATTTTCGTGTTTCTATAACCCACCGAACTCTGACATGGATTACAGGATCTTTTTCGTGCGCACTTGGTCTTGTGCTTGCGTGTACACACGGGGGTGTTCGGACACCGAGGAGAGTCTGCACACAAAGTTGACTCTGAGAAATAAATCTCTCGCCGAACGTGGGGACGAACTCACGCTGACAGCGGCCAACTGGATACAAATCCAGCGTGCTACCGACTGAGCTACATCCCCGCCCTTTCTCCTTTTTAAAACCTTGCTTTTTACATTTAGTCAAGTTTTGACTAAATGTTTTAACATAGAGGGGGGAATCGAGACGAGGGTCGTGGTGTATGTGTGTGTGTGTGTCTGTCTGTCTGTCTGTGTGTGTAGAGCGATTCAGACTGGGCCAATCTTTATGAAATTTGACATGAGAGTTCCTGGGTATGATATCCCCGGACGTTTTTTTCATTTTTTCGATAAATACCTTTGATGACGTCATATCCGGCTTTTTGTAAAAGTTGAGGCGGCACTGTCACACCCTCATTTTTCAATCAAATTGATTGAAATTTTGGCAAAGCAATCTTCGACGAAGCCCGGGGTTTGGTATTGCATTTCAGCTTGGTGGCTTAAAAACTAATGAGTAAGTTTGGTCATTAAAAATCGGAAACTTGTAATTAAAATTATTTTTTTATTAAACGATCCAAAAACAATTTCATCTTATTCTTCGTCATTTTCTGATTCCAAAAACATATACATATGTTATATTTGGATTAAAAACAAGCTCTGAAAATTATAAATATAAAAATTATGATCAAAATTAAATTTCCGAAATCGTTTTAAAAACTATTTCATCTTATTCCTTGTCGGTTCCTGATTAAAAAAAACATATAGATATGATATGTTTGGATTAAAAACACGCTCAGAAAGTTAAAACGAAGAGAGGTGTACAGTAAAGCGTGCTATGAAGCACAGCGCAATCGCTACCGCGCCAAACAGGCACGTCACTTTCACTGCCTTTTGCACTAGCGGCGGACTACGTTCAGTTTCATTCTGTGAGTTCCACAGCTTGACTAAATGTAGTAATTTCGCCTTACGCGACTTGTTTTTCTTTTTTCTTTTTATAAACTCTGCAAATTTGCCTCCATTTTAAGACTCCCTCCATTTTAAGACTCCCTCCATTTTAAGACTCCCTCCATTTTAAGACTCCCTCCTTTTTAAGGCCTGATTTTCTCAGAGTTTTGGAGATGTTAACAGGGGGGTTCTACTGTACAAGTCTTTTGCCAGAGATAAGGAATGAAACTTGTAAATGTAATTGGCCTTCCATCGAAGATATGCGTACATATCCATCTCTAATTTTGCTGTGAAGACATACTGTTTGGGATTTTCCTTCTTTATGAAGTCTCAGAATTATCATTGAATTACAAAGTAGTAGACTTAAAGTAGAGTTGAATCTGTCAATAAATGACCAGTCACAAGTGTCGTCACAGAAACAGTTCCCTTAAGACCGCAACACGGTGGCCTAGGGGTAAGGCGTCCGCCCAGTGAGCGGGAGGTCGTGGGTTCGAACACCGGCCGGGTCATACCTAAGACTTTAAAATTGGCAATCTAGTGGCTGCTCCGCCTGGCGTCTGGCATTATGGGGTTAGTGCTAGGACTGGTTGGTCCGGTGTCAGAATAATATGACTGGGTGAGACATGAAGCCTGTGCTGCGACTTCTGTCTTGTGTGTGGCGCACGTTAAATGTCAAAGCAGCACCGCCCTGATATCACCTTTCGTGGTGGACTGGGCGTTAAGCAAACAAAACAAACAAACAAACAAACAAAAGTTCCCTTAAGGCGAACCTTCACTTTTACTTTAACGCTCCAGCATACATAAAACATTTAACACTCGCACACTGACAGCAAAGGTACACACTGAATATTGAAATACAAAACAGTAAGCAGGGCTCTTTCAAGAAGACAGCCATACTACAAGATCATTGTGTACAAATTTTCTGACAATCTGAAACCTTTGCAATCTCATCTTAAAACAAGAGAAACAAAAATAACGGGGCTGAATTTGGTTTTGTTTGAAATGTATGCTTCCTACAAATAAGGGTCCGTGCTGCATAAATGTACATTTGACAGGTTTGTAGAATAGTTAGCAAATTTACAGTTCTGTTATCAATGTCAAAAATGGACATGCAATACGTTCAACAGAGTTGTGGCGCCTGGAAAGGAGAATACAATTGGCGGCTACACCTTTCAGAACTTTGGTGCGCACTGCAACAGTTACCCCACTGCCTACCTCACCGCTGCGGCTGCAGTTGGCATGACGAAAGCAGATGTGGACACTTTCATTAGCAGGCTGACGAAGGTACTGGCCAAAGTCAAGGGTGTGAAGTCTGAAACCTGTGGTGCCGTAAATGATGCCGACCCTCCCATTAAAGACTCCGAGACGACTAGTTCTAGACTGCAGGGTGATGGCCATGAATGATTTCTATTTCTTTGTGGAATTTTTATTTTATTTGTAATTTAAAAAAAAAAAAAAGTTGTATATTATGGATCAAGACTGACCTTTATCATTGAAACTATTCATGATCAGCTTGTGAATGTTTAGAATGTCTGCATTCACCTCTGTTTTAAAAAAGATATGTATTTAAGATACTGGTAAACCTAGAATAAATCATGCCAAGTACATTAGAATACCTTTGTAGTTCAAGAATAAATCATGCAAAGTACATGTATAGGTGCTATAATTATGGCCATAGGTCCTGCCACCCAGCTGTCCTTTCAAAGATTTTACTATTATCCGGGCGGGGATGTAGCTCAGTCGGTAGCGCGCTGGATTTGTATCCAGTTGGCCGCTGTCAGCGTGAGTTCGTCCCCACGTTCGGCGAGAGATTTATTTCTCAGAGTCAACTTTGTGTGCAGACTCGCAAGCACAAGTGCGCACGAAAAAAGATCCTGTAATCCATGTCAGAGTTCGGTGGGTTATAGAAACACGAAAATACCCAGCATGCTTCCTCCGAAAGCGGCGTATGGCTGCCTAAATGGCGGGGTAAAAACGGTCATACACGTAAAAGCCGTGGGAGTTTCAGCCCATGAACGAACAAACAAAAAAACAAAACAAAACTATTATCCCTATTCCCATTTTATAGAATATATTCATAATCACGGTTTTGGTACCACACATTTGATGTATTATATATATCATTATATCCGAGGTGTTCACGAAAACTTGAGTTATACGCAACAAGATCAAGAGCTGAACTGAGATGAAAATAAGAGTCATGCTGTTGTCGGTGGGCGGAGTTGTAAATCACAGCTGAAAAGTGAATATTGATAATTCATGGTTGAAACCAAAGCTACATCACAAGAAGTGGTTCACACCTTTTGGTGTACAGCAGTCCCTGCAATGTACGGCCCCCGGCGTGAGCGGACACCTGACATGTACGGACACATTTGCTCGGCACGGAGTGTTTTCCTTCTATATTTGCCCCCCCTTAAACGGACACCTGCAAAACGTGGACGCGGACACTCATTTTCGGTCCCAACAGCAGGTCATACCTCCAATGTACGGACAGACCATCGTCAAATTTTCACCACAACAAAATCGATAACAGAGCAGTCCGGCTCTTGGTACGAAGATCACAGCCGCAATGGCGTGATGACAGTCACTGATAACTTGAGTGCACATGTACCCATCAGGAGGTGGGGTAGTTTTGGTCAGGAGTGAAGAGTACATGCGAAGATGCCAACATGAAACTGCACTGAGCTCTTTATTCTTGTCTGTTGGACGTAAACAACAGAAACCACAGTCGATGAAGGTCCTGAGCGAAAGTGAGTGAAAAACCGGCCACAGTTCTCAGCATCGTGTGTCTGTGTGTAACCTCTTTCATTGACAAGATACTCTTGTTTCCCCTCAGCCTTGACCAGTGAGTCGGTTGCCTAATCTATGAACCCTTCAGTTGTCTTGCCTTGTCAAAAGTTACGACACAGTCAACTGGTTTTGCTCTGAGTGAACAGTGCAGCTGGCCTCAATTAGCTGACACCTCTCTGGCCACAGCCCCCAACAGTACATGGCTGGAGGGAGTGAGAGAGAGGAAGTGGGGGTGGAGGGGGGGGGGGTGGAGGGTTAGCTGGCTAAACTCTGTGGGGTCACTGCATGTCAGCAGGAAGAGCATTGTAGAGAAATAGAGAGGTGTACTCTTCCACAAAATTTCCAAGCATCAGTTGTCACGGCTTGGGGTAGGCATTAGTGAGGGAGAGTGGGAGCTGTGTTATGTACAGTGTATTTCCGACTGAAGAGTGAAAAGTCACTGCCATGCCACATGATCGGCATGCAGTCAATAAAGCCAGACAAGAAAAAAATAAATTACATGATTATGACATGCAGCTCTATCTGCTGCTATTTATTCAAACTGGTTTTCAAGCTTATTCTTGCAAAGCATCTGCACACGCTCCTCTGTACTGTGTTTGTGTGGCTGCTTTCGTATGTCAGCGCATGGTGAGTGTGTTCACTGCCTTGAGGATTTATTTTATCTCTTCTTTTCAACACTTTTCAAACAAATCTTTTTTACAAAACGTTTAAAGAACTATTAGGAGTTTATTGTTATTGTTTAGTAGCCACAAGAAGTGATTAGCATAGACTCAATCCTGTTGTTTGTGTGTCTCTGTGTGAGTCGAGTGTATGGCCCGGGGGAGGGGGTGGTGTGGTCACCCCTCCCGTGACCGGACACCTGCAATGTACGGACAGTTTTGCCAGGGCCCAAGGGTGTCCGTTCATGAGAGGGACTGCTGTATTGACAAAAAGTTGTGAACGTCATTTAAGAAATATGTGTGTGCATGCATGCCTGTGCGAGACATAGGAATCTGAAATATCCCTCTTTTACTGAAATTGGGCAAAGCTGTGTTTATACCTTTTTTTTAGTGTTGATTTTGATTCACAAAAACTGCTTCAGGAGGCGCTTTTAAATGTATACAAACAATCTTGTGCTTGGTGTGTGTAAGAAGAGTTGGTTTGTTATCATAGTAAAATGCTTTGTTTTTATTTCCATGCTAAATGTACAGCTTGTTATAAGTTGCCTTTTGAATTGTGCCGTCACTATGAATGGGAGAAAGTGCCCCTTGTTACTAACAGGATGTGGCTCAAAGTTTACGGACATGATGATCATTTACAATTGTCATTGTTTACTTTAAATTATATGTGTAGTTGTATTGGTGGTGCATGAATGTGTGTGTGTCAGGCAAACTTTACTGACATGTAATTGCTGGTTTTAAAGGCCTTGTGAAAACATGTTGTTGCTATCATATTTGTGACAAATGAATGTGTGTCTGTGTGTGTGTGCGAGGCAAAATTTACCAACATGATGATCATTTACAACCGTAATTGCCCAGTTTATAGATCTTTGTGCAAACATGCTGTTGCTATTTTATTTGTGACAACTGAGTGTGTGTGTGTGTGAGGCAAATGTTACTATCATGATGATCATTTACAATCGTAATTGTTTGCTTTAAAGACCTTGTGCAACCACACTGTTGTTACCATATTTGTGACAACTGAATGTGTGCATGTGTCTATGTGTGTACGTGTGTATTTGTATGTGTGTTGTGTGTCGGGCAAAGTTTAGTGACATGATGATCATTTACATCATACTTGTTGATTTTAAAAACCTTGTGCCAACATGCTTTTGCGATTATATTTGTGACAAAGGAATGTGCATGTGTGTGTGCTTTTCGACAGGATCTCCTTGTCTAGAAAATGTACAGCATGTATACTTGACCGACTTATTTTTATTTTGCTTTAGTTACTCAGTCTGTGTTGCAAAGTATTGAATCAAGACACACAGTTTCAGACCAGAAATGGAATAGACTAGTGAACATGTAATGTTTAATCTGTCTTTCTTTATTTGGTGTTTAACGTCGTTTTCAACCACGAAGGTATCGCGACGGGAAAAGGGGGGAGATGGTATAGAGCCACTTGTCAATTGTTTCTTGTTCACAAAAGCACTAATCAAAAATTTGCTCCAGGGACTTGCAACGTAGTGCAATATATTACCTTACGGGGAGAATGCAAGTTTCCAGTACAAAGGACTTAACATTTCTTACATACTGCTTGACTAAAATCTTTACAAACATTGACTATATTCTATACAAGAAACACTTAACAAGGGTAAAAGGAGAAACAGAATCCGTTAGTCGCCTCTTACGACATGCTGGGGAGCATCGGGTAAATTCTTCCCCCTAACCCGCGGGGGGATAATGTTTAATAAACGCAAACAAAAATATTATAAAAAGAAAAAGAAAACAAACACACACAAAAACAACAACAAAACACAAACGGTCCCCTTGCTTTCCACCCCTAAAAGATAATACAACTGTTGTATGGTAGGCATCAATCAAACCCCGTCTTTAGTTATCTTTTCATCAGTTTTAGGAAAGCTTATCAATAGTGCCAACGTTTTGTTCAACAGAAATCGGATAAATGGCATGAATAAGGACACTAAAAATGACCCCCCGCGGGTTAGGGGGAAGAATTTACCCGATGCTCCTCAGCATGTCGTAAGAGGCGACTAACGGATTCTGTTTCTCCATTTACCCTTGTTAAGTGTTTCTTGTATAGAATATAGTCAATGTTTGTAAAAATTTTAGTCAAGCAGTATGTAAGAAATGTTAAGTCCTTTGTACTGGAAACTTGCATTCTCCCAGTAAGGTAATATATTGTACTACATTGCAAGCCCCTGGAGCAATTTTTTGATTAGTGCTTTTGTGAACAAGAAACAATTAACAAGTGGCTCTATCCCATCTCCCCCCCTTTCCCCGTCGCGATATAACCTTCGCGGTTGAAAACGACGTTAAACACCAAATAAAGAAAGAACACTAACAAGAGGCGAAGCCTTCAAGGCTCACGTAAGAAATAGACAAACAGTAACACAAACTCAATCACTCCGTCACACATACACACCCACACACACAGTAAGCATTGGTGACACTGTGCAAGAAAGAGAGACACTAGATCTAGATCTGTCTGTCTGCATGTAGCCTACTTACAGGGACACGACTGCCAAATAGTCTCGGCCCGTTCAAAATAACAATGACCGAGACCACACACACCACGCGAGAGAGAAAGACTACAGGGAGGCATGCCGTCATGATGCATTAATTGACGTCAAACACTTTTGACCGTGACGTAATCTTATGCGAGCTTTATCCATAGTCTTGGATAACCACTCACACATAGACTCGGATATGTTAAAGTTTCTACCACAGACATACACACGCACAAACACACACACACACACACACACACACACACACGCACAAACGCACAGACAGACAAAGTTACGATCGCATAGGCTACACTTCGTGAGCCAAAAATGCAAACATTTTTCCAGCAAATTTATTTCTGTCATCTAATTTAGTTGAATTCTGGTGCAATTTTCAACAGACAGTCACAGACAATTACATTATCACCAAGAAGCCCACATAAACATCACCCTCAACTCAAGCCCTCGTCTTTCACCTAATTCTGTGTTGCAGTTTATAAACATACCATATCAACTACTCAAATGAATGCCAAGCTTACATAATTTACAGGGCGGGGATGCAGCTCAGTTGGTAGCGCGCTGGATTTGTATCCAGTTGGCCGCTGTCAGCGTGAGTTCGTCCCCACGTTCGGCGAGAGAGATTTATTTCTCAGAGTCAACTTTGTGTGCAGACTCTCCTCGGTGTCCGAACACCCCCTTGTGTACACGCAAGCACAAGACCAAGTGCGCACGAAAAAGATCCTGTAATCCATGTCAGAGTTCGGTGGGTTATAGAAACACGAAAATACCCAGCATGCTTCCTCCGAAAACGGCGTATGGCTGCCTAAATGGCGGGGTAAAAAATGGTAATACACGTAAAATTCCACTCGTGCAAAAAACACGAGTGTACGTGGGAGTTTCAGCCCACGAACGCAGAAAAAGAAGAACATAATTTACAATGCCGACTCCATTCCCATTTCTCAGCCTTACACACACATTTTGTTCAGTGCTATGACTTATAGCAGGGACCTATATATAGGTCTATGCTTATAGTTTCACATAACATGAGGCTAAACCTGCTCACATTTCAGTAATGAATGTACAGGGTCACATTCCTACTTTGTGTACTCGAAATTGAATATGATCAAAGTCACATGTACAGTTCGCAAATGTATGTGATGCTGCATGAGAAAATAACGCTGAACTGCAAAATTTTGCTTTTGTGCAATTCATTAAACAAAATTTAACAAAATAATATGCAAAACACACACACACACAAATACAACCAACAAAATTAACTACAACTGTGGTTTCTTCTTCTACAGTTTTAATCATTCTCAACACAACACACAATTTCATCACTCCAGTTGACTTATTGCTAATAGCAGTCATCGACTTCAGCAAAGTTTTCGCAAGGAGCATCACAAATGAAATTAAGCTCACATACAGCCACTCACGCACATTGCTGTTTTAAATGGTTCAGATACAGCACAGACACAATGAAACCATTTTGTAGGCTTCAACGCTTCACAGCCTCCTGCTGGTTTGCCTTATCATCTGCCTGTGATGTTTCTGTCTTGTGGGCTGAATCACTTTCTATTCTGTTGCCTTGCTTGTCGATGGCAAAATTGTAGTCTTGCCTCAAGTTGAGCATCTTCTCGATTTCTGTGTCCAGGGTGTCTAGTGTAATGAAGGATTTGGATTCCTCCTGAAAGCACAACAATACCATTCAGGTATGAAAAAAACGATTTGTGACTGAGGCACTCGATGATCTATAACACAACACAAATATATTGATTAATGTATCAATGTGCACAAAGACACAAGTTGTGCGTCTTCTTGATTTCTGTCTCTAAGTTGTCTAGTGTAAGGAATTACTTTGATTTCTCCTGACAGCACACAGTCATATCAACCTATTTGAGATGAAGAAAAAATCAGAAAGGGTTAGAAGCAAAAGAGTTTTTTAGACTCACACACACACACACACACAAACGTATGGTGCATCCTTTCGTGTTTGTTTGTTCCTGATGAAGCCTACATAAGCGAAAATTCGTACTGTCTTGTGCTGTTCTTGTATCGGTGAGTACAGATATCTTTTGTTGTTTAACTTTATGGTGCATGCACAAAGAGACACCAAGGTGCACACATACACACAAGCATGCCTCTCTCTTTCAGAATATAAATTAGACTACCTCATAAAATTAAGAGTGGAGGAACTTCAAAAATTATACCTCACACAAATTTTACACCACGATCAAATAAAATCTGTACCAAATTGAAGACCACTTTGCGCTGAGCTCTGGCAAGTTGCTTCTGCTTCCTGCGTTCTTCTCTCTCCTGCCACCATTGTGCTCTCTGCTGGCGCTTCTCTTCCTCCATGGCAGCGAGTTCCTCCCTAAAAGAAAGAAACAAATACACAAATACAGTGTTGTTCTCAGGACTCAGGTCTTCGTTCACTGGCGCATACTTAAAAAAAAAAAAACCTTATGTTCTAGGGGTCGGTCCACTGTCTGATAGTTTTGACATTTCATTTGCTCGTCTGACAGAACTTTTTTTTTGTAGCCAGGTACATTAATTTTGTAGCTACACATATTTTCACTCCAGGTCCAACTGACTTAAAATTATTGTCCTCTTGCTGATATTGATCCTAGAATCTGGACAATGTCACATCTTCATAAAAATCAAATGCAAAGAACTTCTCCCCATTACCTGTTTTTCTCACTTCAATTTTCAAACTTCATTTCTGCCATGGAAATTTGGCTTGTGTTTGAAAGTGAACTTGAGACAGTTTAAGGTTCCCCCTGTTAGTACAGTAGAACCCCCCCCATAAGACCCCTCGATGTCAGACTCCCTCACTTTTAAAACCCTGTTTTCTCACAGTTTCTGTTTGTTTGTTTGTTCGTTCGTGAGCTGAAACTCCCACGGCTTTTACGTGTATGACCGTTTTTACCCCGCCATTTAGGCAGCCATACGCCGCTTTCGGAGGAAGCATGCTGGGTATTTTCGTGTTTCTATAACCCACCGAACTCTGACATGGTCTTGTGCTTGCGTGTACACACGGGGGTGTTCGGACACCGAGGAGAGTCTGCACACAAAGTTGACTCTGAGAAATAAATCTCTCGCCGAACGTGGGGACGAACTCACGCTGACAGCGGCCAACTGGATACAAATCCAGCGCGCTACCGACTGAGCTACATCCCCGCCCAGAGTTTCTGTTCATAACCTCTGTAAATTCACACCTACCTATTTTAAGACTTCGTCCTTCTTAAGAACTGTTTTCCTTACATCAATAGAGTTCTTAAAAGGGAGGTTCCACTTTATTGGAAAGATGATCCTGCGACATCAAGGGATGGCAAAAAAGCAAGATGCATTTGTTACAAAAGTTGCCCTGCCGAATCTTGTTTTCCTGAAACTGCCACACTTAGAAAGACCAAATATGCAACCAAACTGCAGTAAGGTTAATATCTATATGGCGTTAAATAATAATTAAAACCTGCTTTTTCAGAAAAGCAAAAAGAGTACGTACTGTGTAAGAAAGAAATACTCACCGCACTTTCTGAACTCTGCTGTTCCACTGGCTAACTTGCCCTTCAATTGCCTGAAATTCTGCTATGTTGTCGCGGTCCTCTTTAGCTGACTGTTTCTGTATCACTGCCATCTTCTGATCATACTGAGTTCTTAGGAACCCTCTGAAAAATAATATCTTTTCTTCATTTCATTCTCAATCTCAGTGCAGTATGTTCGTGACCAGAAAAGAAACCTCATGACCTTGTTTAATGTTCATGGCAGATAAAGTCATACAATGTACATGTATAAATACAGAAGATAGATCAGCTCTGCTCATTGAAATATATATTATATATATCACAGATTATGATCTGTTCATACACTTTCTTTCTTTATTTGGTGTTTAACGTCGTTTCTGTTCATACACACACACACAATGATTAATGAAGCATACCCTTCAATTTTCATCATGTGGAATCCTAAAGTAGGGGTGAAATTTCCCTTTAAACAGTAATGAAAATGTGCATTTGTGATGACTTCAAACCTCTTAATAAAAGTAGACCAGAGATTATGTGTGGAGCAATGACAACAAATAAATCTCCAACAAGACACCTGCATATCAAATTACATCAATTCATTAATAAGTTGTTAAGACAAACAGGTTTGTCTGTCTAGCAACCGCAAAAATCACACAACATTGACATGTGTATGCTCCAGACTTTTTTTGATTAATCCTACCCCCCTCCCACCCCAGTGTGTGTGTGTGTGTGTGTGTGTGTGTGTGTGTGTGTGTGTGTGTGTGTGTGTGTGTGTGTGTGTGTGTGTGTGTGTTTCATACTGCTATGGAATGTTTTTCCTGATGAAGCTTCCATAAGGGAAAATTCGTACCGTCTTGTCTCGTTCTTGTATCGGTGAGTACAGTATTCTTTTTTTAAATTTTTTTTTTAACTTTGTTCATCTTACCACAGTCACTTCGTTGTTTAGATTTGCTATGGAATGTCAAAACAACAACTAAGATAATTGTTCAAAAGTCTGTGACAAATAATACAAAGATACCTGATTGCTCGTAGTTTTGTTCGATAGTGAAAGTACATCGTTCTGAGTTCTTCATGTTCCACTGGATCAATCGGAGTCGGCTCTCTCACGTAAAATATTTTACTCTTAGACTTTGGAAGCCATCGTGGTTTGATCCCTCTGACAAACTGCTGGAGGGGCGCTGGAAGAGTCTGCCCATCGCTACACACGGTCTTTGCAAAAATGCTCCCCGTTCTTCGCAAACATGACATTTTTTGGTGTGTGTTTCGTTCACTTTCACGGAGACACCATGCTGTCCTTGGATCACAGCAGAAGACTTCCGCTTCCGTTTTGTGTGTTGATATTTACGTGGAGTAACCGAGCAGATGATTGGAGGAGGGGTTGTCGAGAAGCCAATCACTGTACAACTTGGATTTAGGAATAAAAATGGCAGCGCCCATGGATGTCGCTATCAACGCGAAATACTAAGTCACAAGACAGTTATTTTGAAGCTGTTCGTCGTCTGCTGTTGAAAGATCGCAGAAGTTTAGTTTCACGAGTCAGATTCTTCAAGAAATGGCGCTGTCAAAATCAAATGTTGGGAAGATTGTCTCGGTCTCCACAGTTTTAGCTGGTGCAGGTAAGTAAGTTTCACCACAGTCTACAGTTTCAGAACAAACAAGAGGATAACCCCGCCCACTCCTCCCATCTCTGGCCTCTCTCTCTCTCTCTCTCTCTCTCTCTCTCTCTCTCTCTCTCTCTCTCTCTCTCTCTCTCTCTCTCTCTCTCTCTCTCTCTCTCGTAATCAACTCGTAAAGTATACCAATGCTTATTCTGTTACCCTCGTAAAATAAAGAATTGTCATTGTCATTGTCATTGTCATTGTCAATTAATTAATTATTAATCGAGTTACCCTCAATGGGCGAGGGCCGGATGAAAAAAAAGCATACATGTATACATTGCTTATTCTGTTGCCCTCGAAAAATAAAATTCAATCAATCTCTCTCTCTCCCCTTCTCTCTCGCGCGCGCGTGCGTGCATGTATAATCTATTCACTTTGGTAAATACCAACACACACAAAAAAGAAGAAGAGAGGTGATAACATTATCATTATTTACTTTGGTTTACAAATTACACTACAGCGCAAGAAAGACAGACTGACAGACTGGCATTGTGTTGGAAAATTAGACTGAATTATAACAGGAAGAAAATGTACATGTTCCTCATTATCATCAGACAGCACTCTCTAATAATTTTTCTGTGTGTTGGTATTTACCAAAGTGAATAGATTTTACATGCACGCACGCGCGCGAGAGAGAGGGGAGAGAGAGAGATTGATTGATTGATTGAATGAATTTTATATATCTTCTTTATACTATAGCCTCCTGTCTTCCTCTCCCTTCTGCTTTTCTTTATTTTGTCACAGACATCCTTCTTTTTCACCCCCAGCTCTCCCCCCCCCCCCCCCCATTTACATGGCACCCCCTCCCTCCATCTTACCTCTTTACTCACCCCCACCCCCCAATTTAGACGCCCCGCACCGGGCCCCCACACCATTTTTTTTTCTCACCCCCATCGCTCCCTCCCCATCCCCAAAATGTAGACGCCCCCCCTCCTCCACCCTTAACTCTTCATAGATGTCAATTAATTAAGAATGTTATTTTTCCCTTGCATGATTGTTTCAGGGATTGCATTGTGGCTGTGGGTAAGACGACGACGTCAAATAAAACTGAGACACCTTAAGACTTTCACAGACTTGAATCATGGAAGTCAGGCAGAATCCTCCGGTGCCATAGAACTTGTCACATCGGCACAACAGTGGGAGATGTGTGCACCAAGATTATTTCAGGACGTTGAAAAGACAAAGGTGACATATTATGTTATCCAGTTAAAGAAAAAGTGTTTAAGTAAATTGCAAAGCAAATAAGTTATTTGTTTTGATTATGGGCATTGACAAGAAAGTGATTGCAATTTTTGTTAGGATGTAGATTTTGAAGTAGACGTAATTGATATGTTTCAACTGGTTTGTGTTTTTTTAAAGTTCTGCAAAAACTCTTGTTTTTTCAGGGGGTTTTTTGGTTTCTGTTTTATGTGAGTTTTTTTTGTTTGTGAAATATTGTTGTACATGTAGTTTTTAAAGCTGACTAAAATTTTCCATGTGCAGTATTTCGTTTGATAAGTGTACTTAATGGAATGATGTCACTGTCTGTTACTTACGGAATACATGTCTTCAGGCAATGAGCCTACATTGTACGATCAATTTTTAACCCACGATTAACACAGTGTCCTGTAGCATCCTGAATTTTCTGTGGAAATAAATACGCAGTAAAGAAATGTTTCATTTTTAATGTTATCATTTATTTGTTGGTTTCTCTGCTTTGCGTTTGTGTTTGCATATTGTTTTGTTCACATGTGTAGTGTGGTTTTGATGTTTTTGTGTTGTTTTTCTTTTTTTTTAGGTCCTTGGCATTGACTGTGAATGGGTGTTAAAACAACCAGTGGCACTGCTGCAGATTGCTACACACTCTCATTACTGTGTGTTAGTACGTCTGTGCTTCATGGACCAGACTGATTTTCCACAGTCGCTGAAGACACTCTTGGCAGACAAAAGGTGACTTGCTTGGTTTATCTGCACACTTTAAAAATGAAAGGGTATTTTTGTGTAAGGTGTGTGTCGTTTAACTTAATGCTATATCATCAGGTTACAGTGGAACACCCCTTTTAAGACCCACCCCCACCCCCAATTTAAGGCCTCCTCTCTTTCACCGCCCGTTTTTCTCTGATATTTTGTTAATTAACTCCGTAAATTTACTCTCTCCTTTTTAAAACCTGATTTTCTCAGAATTGTGAAGGTCTACAAACGGGGGTGCCACTGCAGTTGTTTATTTTTTGTGCTCATCTAGGCTTCTGAAGATGTACACACTTTCTTTCTTTTCCAGCATTTTAAAAGTTGGCGTTGGTGTGAATGACGACGCCTTGAAACTGAAGCGTGACTATGGACTGCAAGTGAATGGTTGCGTTGATCTGAGAGATGTTCTGCACAGAGTTAGAGGAATTTTCACTTGGTAAAATATTTTCTGTTCAAGTCAAGCTTTAATTTTTTTTTTTAACCTCTTTTGATGTTTTGCTTTACTAAATTTGCATCACTGAGTTGTATTTTATGACGAAGTCAGTGAGATTAGTGGTATAGTTCTCATGTAGAAAAGTCAAATATGCCAATGATATGAACTGAAATTTACACCTGAAACTGAATGAGGGACAGTCACTTTTAAAGAAAGATGTCACTCTCTTTTCAAATTTAACAGAGATGTACATCTTGCATTCATTATTAAGAACTGAAAGTAATAGAAAACGATACCAGAAAGACGGCAAAAAAGTGCAAGGGAAGCAACCTTTGATAGCTTATTGTGACTGATAGTTTTAGCTAAGTTGCCTCCCTTGCACCAACAGATGACTCTTTGTAGTGCAACATTGCACTCTCTGTCACTCCATCATCTACTTACAACTCGTACTCAGCCACTTGAAATAGTTGCCTTCGGATATAAATGTGACCGATGGGGTTGAGAGTTAATTATTGTGGCACTATACATATATATACATGACTGCTGTAGCTGTGTGGGTTATCTGCAGAAGTTGTGTAAACCTGTATTTTGCATTGTATTTCAGTGAAAAGACTGGCCTACAGGGACTGGCGAAAGGTGTGCTAGGAATTCACATTTCCAAAGACTTCCGAGTCCGATGTGGTAACTGGGGGGCAAGGCATTTGAATCAAGCACAAGTGAGCGAATGTTTAAGATATGTTGATTATTTGAAATTCTTGCACAATATGAACTGCTGCTAAGCAAACTATACATGTCTTGCTGTCTGCTAATAGAAAAAAAGCAAAAGTGATACAGGTGAGGGGGGAATGAAAGAAATAGGCAAAAGGTGAGCTAATAACACTACTAATAGTTGTGCAAAAGGTGAGCTAATAACACTACTAATAGTTGTGCAAAAGGTGAGCTAATAACACTACTAATAGTTGTGCAAAAGGTGAGCTAATAACACTACTAATAGTTGTGCAAAAGGTGAGCTAATAACACTACTAATAGTTGTGCAAAAGGTGAGCTAATAACACTACTAATAGTTGTGCAAAAAGTGATACATGTAACAAACTTCCTCATGCCTTGGAATAAGTTTTCTCAAAGAAATATTGTCAAATTGCAGAAGTACTTCTACTGCATTAGAAATAAACTAGTGGACATTTGTAATCATGACAAATTTATTTGTTTTAAGCACCAATTTTAATAAACAAAGTCTAGGCTTGTATGGCTTGTGAAATAGTGAATACTCTTGCTTTTATTGAGGCAAACTTTCCACATGTGCTCCTTGACCACTTGTTTTGGACACATCCCTTGCTTGTGGCTCGCCTATGATATCATGTAGGAAAGTTTGCGTCAATATAAGCAATAGTATTTACTTTTTTCACAACTCTACAGAAACCTGAAAAAAATATTTCCGAACATTGTCAATTACAGGAACACTGTTCCCTACACTTTCTCCCAATGCCCCCTCCCCCACCCCCAAGCTACCCTCCCACTTCCCAAATTCTTACCACTGTGTGACAGAATTAAAAGAGAATTCAATTTTGTCAAGGTTGATTATGCAGCCATGGACGCTGTGGTGGGAGTGGATGTGTTCATGAACTTGGTGCTGGCCAAAGTCACAGGGGTGGACCCTAGACTTGACCCAGACAAAGCGGCCGCTGTGTCCCTCGCCACAATACTGACCATGTCCAGGAGTGTCTGTCAGGGCATAGTGGACACAGGCAACTTTTATAAACCACATTCCAACGTCAACAAGGTCGGTGTGTTTTGGAAGGAGGGAGGGAGCGAGCGTGCGTGTGTGCATGTGTGGGTGTGTATGCGTGCGCGAGTGCGTTTATACCTGTGTGTGTGTGTGTGTGTGGGTGTGTTTGTGTCTGTGAGAGACATAGTTGATTTAGGTGAAAATAATTGTTATTTTTGCTCCCTTGTAAAATAGTCTGTCATGAAAAGTCTGTGCATGTATTTATGCATGTATTTGAATGTGTAAATGGGTGTCTGTGTACATGTGTGTGTGTGTATTAAAGAGAGGGAAACAGTGCAGATTGAAATATTAAACAAAGAACATTTTGTGTGTACAAACTAATTTGTCCAGAACAGAATACTGCCGGTCAATGTTTGGATTTGCATTAAGATTAATGCATAATCTTTGCATAAACAGAAGTGCATTTTATTTATATTCATGCTAGAATGCTCAGGGTTACTACTTTTATACAGATGAAAAAAAAGGTTAAAGACTTAGT
>NC_090256.1:47036518-47046518 GCF_037325665.1 Littorina saxatilis
CATTGCCGTGTATACTGTCAATTTCCCCAGCAGGCAGGTGAAGAATGGCTACAATAATCATCCATATTTTTCTGGAGGTTCATTGCAGTTTATTCTGTCCATTTCCCTAGCAGACAGGTGAAGGATGGTTACAATAATCATCCATATTTTTCTGGAGGTTCATTGCAGTTTATACTGTTCATTTTCCCTCGCAGGCAGCTAAAGGAATGCTTCAATAATCATCCATGTTTTGCTCAATAATCATCCATGTTTTGCTGGAGACTCATTGCAGTGTATAC
This sequence comes from Littorina saxatilis, assembly GCF_037325665.1. Taxonomy (NCBI): domain Eukaryota; kingdom Metazoa; phylum Mollusca; class Gastropoda; order Littorinimorpha; family Littorinidae; genus Littorina; species Littorina saxatilis. The sequence goes on from NC_090256.1 coordinate 47,036,797, forward strand.
TGTTCATTTTCCCTAGCAGGGAGGTGCAGGATTGTTACAATCATCATCCATGGTCTGCTGGAGTTAAATTGCAGTTCACGCTGCACAATTGAAATTGCTCTTGCAGGTAGTGGAAGGAGTATGCTTCAGTGAATGGTGGTTTGCTTCATCGCAGTACTTACTGTGTACCCCCCGCGGGTTAGGGGGAAGAATTTACCCGATGCTCCCCAGCATGTCGTAAGAGGCGACTAACGGATTCTGTTTCTCTTTTTACCCTTGTTAAGTGTTTCTTGTATAGAATATAGTCAATTTTTGTAAAGATTTTGGTCAAGCAGTATGTAAGAAATGTTAAGTCCTTTGTACTGGAAACTTGCATTCTCCCAGTAAGGTCATATATTGTACTACGTTGCGGGCCCCTGGAGCAAATTTTTGATTGGTGCTTTTGTGAACAAGAAACAATTGACAAGTGGCTCTATCCCATCTCCCCCCTTTCCCCGTCGCGATATAACCTTCGTGGTTGAAAACGACGTTAAACACCAAATAAAGAAAGAAAGAAAGTACTTACTGTACATGTTCTAAACTGGTTTACAGTGGACCCTTCCTTTCAAGACCTCATATCATCTGAGAAAATCAGGTTTTATAAAGGAGGGATTCTTAAAATGGGGGTACACGTACAGAGGTTATTTACAGACAGCTGTCAAAACATGGTCTTAAGGGGAGAGGTGGCACGACATTTTGGTCCGGCAAAACATGGACGATGTAGTCATCCTTCACCTGCCCGAGGGAGTCTTAAATCAGGGGTCTTAAAAGGGAGGTTCCACTGCAATTGAAAGAGCATGCTTTAGAGAATGGTGGTTCACTTCATTGCCGTGCTTACTGTCCATTTTCTAAACTGCTAAAACTATACTACTGCAATTTTCGCCTTGCAGACAGGAGAACGATGACTACATCATCCATGCCAAGAAGGTGGTGGAACATTCAGCAGAGAACGGAGGTCTACTGGAGTTTCAGGCCACATGGAGGCGCCACTTCGTCAATACTATGCAACCTAAGTTCCTACCTGCCTTCTGGTCTGTGGACTATGTTCCTGAAAACTGGGACACCGGCTCTGGCAACGAAAGCCAGGAGGAGGAGGAAGAGGGTGTGCAAATGTTTTTGCGTGATGAAAACGAAGAGAGTGAAGAGGATGAGGAGGATGATTATGAGGAGGAAGAAGAGGATGAATTGTAGTTTGCATTTGAAGATGGGGAGGATGAGAAAAGACTGGACGAATTGTGAATTACTGAGGTATCTTGAGAGGACACCCTGGGGACAAGGCAAAAATGTCCTTACATGGCAGGTGGCCTTTTACGACAGGTATAGCTTGGTTAAAATGATAGACAATGGTAAAGCCGAAGCTGTCTTTTCTTTGGAGGTGTCCTGTCATTGGCGGGGCCCCACACCACAGGTACCACAACAAGGAAATCACATACTGAAAAAAATTCAAACGCAATTTTGGGTTGAAAATAAATGTGTTGGGAGGAGGCAATGGAGGGTGAACTAAGACTTGATTTGAAAGTGGAAGACGATGGGGAAGATGATACAGAAGTTTATAAATCTTGTCCCAAAAAGATAGCTGAAGCAAAAATCACTATCACATTCACTTCATCCATTGCATAACTGTAGATATACAGACTTCTTGCTTAGAATGAGCGAGTCTGCACAACGATATGCAACGGACTGAATCTTCGGCTGAATCTGCAGCTGGATTTTAGCAGGAGGAGGAAAACTGAGTCCAACCATCTTCTACGGGTTGAAGACATCCGAAGGTTTATCATTTCGTAAGTCTAACTTGGGTTTGAGCTTGAGGAACAGGTGAACATGATGAAGTGGAACCCTTTCGCTGCCTGTAGGACATCGGTTGATGTCCTCGGTAACTTGCTTAAACTGGCAACAAACAATTCAATAAACCTCAGAAGAAGAAGAAAAACAACAAACAATCAATGTATGTGTGTGTGTGGTGTATTCATTTATGCACCAAAGGCCACATGTAGTGTAAGTTGTCAATTGAGGTGAACATAAGCATACACATATTTCCTGGCAGCGAACAGGTTAATGTTGAAATGAAGCAGTGAATAAAAATAGAAATAATGGAGAGGAGATGGAGGCGAAAAAAAACTGTGGGACAGAAAGCCTGAAGACTCCTGAACGTCCCATGGATGTGCAGAAGGATCCGAGGTTTAAAGCTTGAAGCATATTTCTGCAAAGAAGGAGACGCAGAAAATGAATGGAAACATCTTCCGTTGAATAGAGGAGCAAGAAGCCGAGGCTGAACGACGCACTAGAGGAATATGAGTTTGTTGATGAGTTTAGATAACAAGAAGAAGGCACAGAGGGAAGCACCGACAGAGATTTAAGGGTATGTTAACTAAGAATGAAAAAGATAACTAAAGGACCTCTTGTGTTTAGCTGGTGAAGGTGTCTATTGAAAACGCAAGACAATATATTTGCAGTTTTATTTTCAAGGAAATGGTTGCAATATTACCAAAAATGACATATTTTTGTATTGGAAATCTCCAGTGCTTTTGAAGTCATGTCCAACACTTGACTTTGTTAAGGTATTTGGACATGTTAGCACGTGCCTGTACTCATGACTTCATAATTATGTGTGAGTGTGTGAATGTTTTTGGGGAGCTGGGGGAGGGAAGTGTGTGTGTGTGTGTGTGTGTGTGTGTGTGTGTGTGTGTGTGTGTGTGTGTTGCCGCGCATAGTGCATCTGAGTATGTATTCATGTATAGTTTAATCTGTTAGTGTTCTGATGTAAGTCCAGCAGTAGATAGGTTAAGCCTATTTTAACATACTGGAAACTGGTAATCTTCCAGTAGGTATTAATTTAGTTTTACTAAAGCCTGCTGGGACACAAGTAATGGGTTAGTGCATTTGTAAACAGGAATCGCTTGACAAGTGGCCCCCTTCATCCCCCCCTTCCTCGTCCTGATATGTCTCTGCATAGTCGGCTGGACGTTAAGCAACAAATAAATAAATAAATAAATAAATCTGAGTATGTGAAAGAGCGACTGCATTTAACCGGTAAACCATGGTTTAAAAAGCGTTAAAAGGACAATTGTGATATATAATTCAGGATGATTTTACATTGATCATGCTCAAGAATATTTGAAATGACATTGTAACACATGGACAAAATAAAATGTGGAAATTAAACCCATTGCAGTCAATCTCATGTGTCAGTTATAAAGTGAGACCCATCAACTAACGGATTCGAGTATGTGGGAGCAATATGTTCATATTTATTGTAATGTCAGTGCTGTTCTTGTCTGTTTGTCTTGTCCTTCCGTCCCTCTGCCTGTCTGTCTTCTTCTGTCTCTCTCTGTCTCTCTCTTTTTCTCTCTCTCTCTCAATTTACCCCTAACGCATTCGAGTATGTGGGAGCAATATGTTCATATTTATTGTAATGCATGTGCTGTTTGTCTTCTCTTAACAAACTTTTATCATCACCACTCCTGCCCACCCCGTCATCCTCCCCTCTTTTCTCATTTTTAGCAGCTTTTTAGCGTATCACCAACTCTTGTCCCAAATAGAAATAGTTTCTGTGAGGACGTAAACTCCCCCCTTTAGTTTCGCTTGTCTTGTCTTTCCGTCCCTCTGTCTGTCTGTCTTCTTCTGTCTCTCTCTTTCTCTCTCTCAATCTACCCCCCCCCCCCCACCCACTCACCCACCCACACACACTTGCCATTCCCGAAGTCAGTTCTTTTAGAACTGTCTACTTTCTTGGTCATTGAAGTTTACATAAACGAAGCAGCAGTTTTCTTTCACAACACACTGGTGTTCTGCATGCCACATCGATCACACTGAAAGCAATTAACAATCTGTCGAAGCAATTCTCACCAAAATTAGCAGTTATAAAGACGATTCTTATCGAACAATCCTACGATATCAAGTTTCCTTTCAACCAAGTCAAACACTTTTTCTCCACCAAATACTGAGTCTCTTCCAATTTTTGCTGTGTAATGCATTTTCTTCACGTTCTCGCTGTCAAGCTGCCGCGTGCCGGGAAATCTGGTGTGCGTGAATCATTTTCAAATATTGACGGTGTCCGGACGATGTCAGGGGCTCTTGAAAGCCATGTCGGGAGCGCGCGAGAGGCGGCTTTTCAGCCTTCCCACGTCAATTTGACAAGCGCTGCGCGCGCTCTAGATGGTCCGTGCACGTGCAAAACGTGCGCACGTTCACGCGGTGCACGCGCTATGCACGCGAGCAACAAAGGCTTTTCCGGGATCAAATCATCATCAGCCAGAGTGATTTCTGTGGAGCCGATCACTGAAAACTGATGCGTTTGAAACATGAGACGTTCAGGCTCGGTATTTCTGGATATTCACTTGACTTTTCACTGTTCACGGCTTTTCCAGAATGACTTTTTACGGGTATTCCCCTTATGTTCTACATTATGATTTCAACTCAGTCCCGAACGACAAAGACTGGTGGCCGAGTGGTAACGCACTTGCGCTCGGAAGCGAGAGGTTGCGAGTTCGACCATGGGTCAAGGCGTTAGCAATTTTCTCCCCCCTTTCCTAACCTAGGTGGTGGGTTCAAGTGCTAGTCTTTCGGATGAGACGAAAAACCGAGGTCCCTTCGTGTACACTACATTGGGGTGTGCACGTTAAAGATCCCACGATTGACAAAAGGGTCTTTCCTGGCAAAATTGTACAGGCATAGATAAAAATGTCCACCAAAATACCCGTGTGACTTGGAATAATAGGCCGTGAAAAGTAGGATATGCGCCGAAATGGCTGCGATCTGCTGGCCGATGTGAATGCGTGATGTATTGTGTAAAAAAATTCCATCTCACACGGCATAAATACATCCCTGCGCCTTGAATATGTGCGCAATATAAATTGCATAAAAATAAAAAAATAAAAAAATAAAATAAAAAAAATAAATCCCTGCGCTTAGAACTGTATCCACGGAATACGCGCGATATAAGCCTCATATTGATTGGTTTCCGCAATGAACAGTATCAAAGTAGAGAGCTCCCCAAGATTCCTAGCCTGCATGCGTTCAGTGGAACCTCCATTTTCAGACCTCCAATAATCTGAGAAAAACAGGTCTTAAAAAGGCGAGTCTTGAAATGGAGGTACATTTACAGCGGTTGTAAACACAACATTCTGGAACAAGAAAGGTTTTAAAATGGGGGAAGGCATAAATAGATCCCTGCGCCTTGAGTCTGAGTCTGGAGATACGCGCGCGATATAAGACTTCATATAATAATAATAATAATCTGATAAACAAAGGGAAGTAAGCGCTCTAAATGCATATATGACATGTGTAATAAAGTAAGTTAGAGTTATTCGGACCCATTCTCCTGGCACCTGAGAGAATAACAAGCATTGACATGAACATGCGACTTTCATCCTTATTTTTATTTTTTTTTATTTTTTTTTTTTTGGGGGGTCTTTAATTAGAGGGGTCGTATAAGAGGGGTTCCACTGTATGGCTATAGCGGCACGAGCCGTCTTGTAACAAGCACACTCAATTTCCGTCGTGCTGAAATCGGGCATTTGTCACCCGCCGTCTCCTCGAAGAGATAGCGACACCGACAGTGAAGTACTCTCCAGAAATCCTTCCCATTTGTTTCTGGGACCTGCGCGGCTTTACTCAGGCACCAGAGTTACTTCGTCGGTGGATTTTCGGATCTGTCTGTCTGTCGCGTATAGCTATCCATTCCGGGTGTGCATTTGTCTTTTTGGAAACTGTGAGGTCAATTGTTTCTTGAGGTAATGCGTATATTCAGTCAGGACTTGACGTTTACGGGTTAAAAGGATTACTTGCGATTACTTTAGATACTAAAATCGATTGTTCTTGAGGTAACTCGTATACTCAGTCAGGGATATATGTTTGCGGGTGAAAGTAATGACTTTTGGTTATTTGGAATACGAAACTCGAATTTTTTCTTGAGGTAACTCGTATACTCAGTGATGACTAGCAGTTTGCAGTTTGAATTAACGAGTTTTGGACAAGATTTTTAATCGACTTAGTTCGAAAACTAGTGGCTATGTGAATAGACTATTTCATGATAATGTAAAAACAGAGAAATGCCTAAAAAAAAGTTAAAATATTAAGGCCACGAGTCAAAAGAAAGTCCTCTTGGTTTGAAAAGTAAGCAAATGAGCACATTCTGGTGCGATATATAAGAGGCGTTTCAGATTATTATCATTTGTTGTTGTTGTTGCATGCAGAGCGAAAAAGATTTGTCAGTCTTTAACTCCATACTTTCCTGTTCAGTCCAAATTGTATCTCGCGCGACTATGCAGACTTTATGGGGTCCTGATTTGGCCTATATGGTCCGCTGGACCCAAAAAGCAACAACAACTAACTAACTATGCAGACTTTATTTGTGCAGACACTAACATGTGATCTCCAGTTCTGTATAAATTGCCTATTTAGAAAGCAGATCCCAACTCGTTTATGCTTTCTGCTGCCACCCAAGTCTTAATCTGTTTAGATGCTTCACCTTTTTGGAACATTTCGATGCTCATCAAAGCTCTCAGTCAGACAATTTGCAGTCTACCGGCGCAGACTAGCCGGCTTCCTGACTGCATACAACTTTCAGTCAAACTGTACGCACAGAGTTTGAAGAACCCAAAGTTTAAAGATAGTTGTGAAAACTTCTACCAATTTACTTTGTGAATACTAAAGTGCCAGCCGTCGACCAAAGAACAATGCAACGAAGAAACAAAATGGGGGAGGGGGGGGGGCGAAAGCGTCCTATTTATTATTACGGTTAATTCGAGCATAACTGGCTACCACCCCCATCCCCTTACACGCACGCACATTGCAGTTTGAGATTATTCCAGGTCAACGTTGGCTTACTCATTACTTCGAATTTCCATTGCCCCAAATCAATCATGATCAAACAGCAGCACCCAAACGGAGAAAAAACAAACAAACAAAAACATACACACAAACACGTACGCACGTTCGCACGCACACTCGCACATGCGCACACACACCAGAAAAAAATGTGTGTGGACATATTTTTGAAAAGATTGGATGTACCACCCTGTTTTCGGTTAATTTTTATTGTCATCATCTTCAAGTTTCCCGAAGATTAACGCACGATTTAACCTACAGCAGCACGAGCTAAGGCAAGACTGAGAAAGCAAGACGGATGTCTTGGAGAGTCGGTGATGGCGCGCCATTCCTTTGTCTTCCCGCCGACTTGGCGCAGGGGTCCCAGGGGACACCACCGCGTCACTGCCATCTATCACGATTACCTCCGCCTAGTCCCCGATTCCGCTACAGCTCAGAGGCTGACGCCAAAGCATTGGTGAAATTGTGTTAGGGGTGCCGCACTAAAACCCTAAAGGGCTTACAAGGAATTGTGTTCATTTGACCCCCCAACCCGTGCCCCGCCGACAAGGTCTGCAGAGAAAGTCTTACTGGTTGGACATTTCTGGAACTTTCTGGGTCTTTCTGGATTTTTGCCCATTTCTGGCATGTTCCTGACATCAATCAGAAGGAGGGGGTAGTGAGGCGGTCATGAATAGGTGATAAAGTCGGCCGTTGCCCATTTGAAACTTTTGCAGAACTACAGCCGTAAATGTTCATGATATTGAAGGAGCTGAAGTTTTCGAATTAGTTTTGGCCGAAAGAGCTGCTGCAAAAATGCATGGCCGGCTACTGATAAATGTGGATGGACTGAGTTAGGGGGGAACATATGAATTCGTAAGAAGTTGGGAGTGCTTACGGGCAGTTAGATCATTTCGACACGCGCAGAACCTGGCACATTTTCAAGAACATGAAATCTTCATTTCTTTATGGAGTAGAAAATAGAGATATTTCATCCAGAAATACAGTGTTGTTCATTTTCCCTAAAAAGGTTTTTACTGTCATGTACTCCATGGCTTTGTCGATATTCTTATCTCTCTATCTCTAGGACTCTGTCTCTCTGTATCTGTCTCTGTCTCTGTCTCTCTCTCTCTCTCTCTCTCTCTCTCTCTCTCATTCCTTCTCTGATCGCTCCTTCCTTTTTTTAATTTTCTTTGCATTCGCCTTCGTACTTTCTTTCCTTTTTTTTTCTCTCTCTTTGCACTTTTGTAGTGTTCCCCGTAAGTAAAAGCGAAAGGAAAAAGAATTGATTGACGACAAAATCACCTCAGATGACGAGGCAACCTTTATGACAATTTTCCCCTAAAAGAAGTAAAAAAACGAAGACTGAAGAAGCCTATACGTGCTCGGACTTCGTGCCCAAATCCGATCACTGTGTGTGGAATACATTATGGGGGGCTGCTTGTTACGACATTGTGCTGCGCTTACCCTGGGGAACCCGGTCATTAGTGTGGCTTTTGTCCCCTTTTGATGGCGACAAACACGGGACATAATTCCACAATGCGGCTGCCTTCCGCCCTCGTCTGCCCTCGTGCATACTAAAGTGGAGGCTGGGGTTGCCTCCCTTGGAAAGAAAGAAAGACTCGGGAGGTCTCTCCTTGGCATTCCCCTGGTCTGGTCCTCCTGCGCGGCGTTTCATATTGGTTGGTGTCCATGGATGACCGTTGGCGGCCTCTCGTGACCTGTGTTAAGGAGCCTCTGGTGACCTACGATAAATGGCCTCCTGTGACCTCCTGTTTCAGTTGTATGCGTGGTCTAGGGTCGGATTGGGTGCTGAGCTAGTAGGTTTAGATCTACCGACTTCAAGGTGCTACGGCGTCAGAGGCAGAAGACTGTGTTGAGATTGCAAGATTTATTTTTGTTGAGAATAAGATTAATGTGTGCTTGACACCTGCATGACCGTTGGCAGACCAAGTGCGCACGGAAAAGATCCTGTAATCCATGTCAGAGTTCGGTGGGTTACAGAAACACGAAAACACCAAGCATGCATCACCCGAAATCGGCGTATGGCTGCCTCAATGACGGGGTAAAACGGTCAAACACGTACAAATCCTGTCGTGCTAAAACACGAGTGCACGTGGGAGTTTCAGCCCATGAACGAAAAAGAAGAAGCAGAAGATATGTTTCTGTGTAAACACAACAGCAAGTCGATACCCAAGGGCACAAATTCCAACATCTCACGTTTACTTTTTTGTAAGCTGAGACGTCATTAGCCAAGCAACTTACCGCGTCTCAGGACGTCGCTAATTTTCCCATGTCGACTCTTGGGAAGTGGAAAAAAGTCCACCGGTTGACGCTGGCTTAAGAACTCGACTCGACACGGGGCATCTAACCCCCCAAAGAGATCAGAGAGTGTAAAGAAAAAAGCGTTTTTACATTCGTCAGGTGTACTTGGCAACATAAAACCTGGTAGAAGCAAGGGGGAAAAAAGAGGATACAACTTAGGTTTGTCGCGCAGCTTGGGTTTTCTGTGAAAAGTAAAACTATGGTGTGAAATCGAAAGGAAGAGTAAAAAACCGACCGTGAAAACAAGAGAGAGAGAGAGAGAGAGAGAGAGAGAGAGAGAGAGAGAGAGAGAGAGAGAGAGAGAGAGAGAGAGAGAGAGAGAGAGAGAGAGAGAGAGACTGACTGACTGACTGACTGACTGACTGACTGACTGACTGACTGACTGACAGAGTGACAGAGAGAGACAGAGACTGACAGACAGACAGAGACAGAGACAGACAGAGAGAGAGACAGAGAGAGAGAGAGACAGACAGAGACAGACAGAGAGAGAGACAGAGAGCGACGCAGAGACAGAGACAGAGAGAGCGAGAGAGAGAGAGAGACAGACAGACAGAGAGAGAGAGACAGAGAAC
>NC_090256.1:47051518-47071518 GCF_037325665.1 Littorina saxatilis
AGATTCTATCGTAATCTTAGTGCATGTGAAGCTTGGAAATATCTGTGACAGTGGTCGTTTATACAGAAAGGACGTCAAAGCTACAAGTGTGTTTTTGACAATGAAAATTAAATGAAATGAAACGTTTACACGGGAAAGACTGAAGGTACCTTTGAAAAGATGCCCATGAAACTTTGAGACAACAGCGAGAGAGACAAGTTCATCAAATCTACAAGTGTGTTTTTGACACATTTTACAACTTGTCGGAGACAAACTCCGCGGGGAGTCCGCTAGTGGGCCATAATTCCAGGGCTAAGTGAAGGATCTTTTTTCTTGCGCAGAGTTACACGGCCGGGCAATTTGCCGACGCTGAGCGAAGAAACAGAGCTAGACGCTATCACGGCGCCGCTCACCCGCGACTTTTCTGGTCCGTAGTTTCGTACTGCAACCGGCTTGGTTTCCATACTTAAACTTTTCCCTCGCAGCCATTCTCACTTATTTTGTGGTTTAAAACCCCCAGCAGTGGAGTTATGCGCTCGTAACTTCGAATCCGAGACCCTTATCTGATGAAACTTTAGCGGGAACAAAGCCTTTTTGAGGACTATTAAAAACCGTTCGTATTGTTGCCTGTGATGATCCAGTTTCACTAGCTGCTCGTGCTGCAGACATTGACTGATGCACATTCTGTCAGTGATACTGAAAAATCACAACACAAGCAAGCATTTTGGAAAGTGTATATCAGCAACTATGAACTTGGCAGTAGTTAATGAAGCAAACCCTCAACTTCTCTGCTGATACTTTGATTCATATCTGGAAGCAAAGAGAACAAGAAATTCCTCTGATAGGAAAAACACCCCCGTCAAAAGGAAGGGAAATAACCTTCTCAGTTGGTGGCAGTGAGAATGGTTATTTCCCTTTGACCAACGGGGGTGTCCGTCTATAAGTCGTTGTATAATTTTAATCCACCAATAACTCCCTAACCGTGTGTTTGACTGGTCCCAATTTTTGTAAGGACCGTCTCAGGAATGTATAGAACCTGTTCACCAAGTTTGGTGACGATCGGTCCGTTCATTCTTGAGATCTACTTGCGAACACAAACACCGCCACAAACACACAAACACATCGAGTGAAACCTATACACACCCCTATACCGGGGGTGTAAAAACGGCGGGATCAGAGAAAGGACCAGAAGAAGCGTATAAACTTATCTCTGACAAAATCAATAAAGCTATGTCATCACACACTTTCCATTTTTGCTCTCATATACGCTCAAACGTGTGTCATATTTGACGTTTCTCCCCGGCATTGGAGCTTGACATGAAGGGATTCAGATGTCCAGATAGTTCCTCCCTCAGCCGAGAAAATGCACACAGTCTCTTTCAAATCTCCCTTGTGTCTGTTTCGTCTTTTCACAAAGTTATCACCATTGAGGAGAGGTCGCAAGAACAAGTTTATTTAACCTCCACCGGATCACACTTTGGACTACACAGTCCGGGTGACGTGGGTCATGTACGACCCATACTTTCTAAAGAAGGATTCAACGTACAAAATATGGGTCGTACACGACCCACGCCATCCGAATAGGGATAAACACCGTAAAATGCCTTCTTCAATTCCATATAGGTCTTCCACGACCCACAACATCCGGACTGGGTATTTCAAATTACGTCATTGTTTATTTGTTTGTGTGCGGAGATGATCCTTTAAAAATTGGTCGATAATTAGGTTCTATGGTGTTTGAGAATTACAGGAAGTCTTAATCAAAAACTCCCAATAGTTTAAGGACTACAGACACTTTTGTAAGGCTCTGGGTCGTCCACGACCCAGGAAGCACGGTGAAGGTCAAACTGACCTGCTGATCCATGTTTACATATATCTTTCCAGAGGAAGCTTTTTTGTGCTGAATGAATTTCGCAAGGCTGACACTAATGAGTCTCAGTAATTCAGCAAAAGCACTCCTCCTATTTAAGAAGTAAAAGCTGGGTATTAAGCTGATGCTAGCGCACGGCGTTTCACTCAGGTAAAGCCTAAAAAGCCATGGTATGTTTTGGTCACACTTCCAGTCACGCCCGCCTACGCAATAATTATGTAATGCAGTCACCAGTGCTAAGGTACGATATACAGGGTACCATACAGTCCAAGGAGGTTACCCTCAGAAATCCAGGACCGTACGGTATCTTTATTGTGGTAAAATGGGACATATATATATTTATATATATATAACCCCTGGCATTTCACTCATGCAGGTATACATAATTATAGGCTACAGTTTAGTTTTTTGTGACACTTCCGGTGCCTTTCTGCGCAACATGTAATGTTGTCAGCAGTGCAATAGCAAATCAGGATTGTGTGAGAGCAAGGTAAAAAGTACCTTCTCTCCCAATAACTTGAAACGAGGATGTAAACCACCGCAAGTTTACAACGGGAATCTTTAAAAAGGTAAAAGATGAGCTCAAACTGTTACTAGCACCTGGCATTTCAGTACGGTAAAGGACTCTTTTTTTCTTACACTTTATACCGCCCCCCTGCACAGCCTGTAATGTAGTCTGCTGTGCTCTGGCAGACCAGAATTGTGTGAGCCAGCTAAAAAGAATCTTTCTGACACCCTAAAACTTAAAACGGTCATGTATATAGGCTTATTGAAATTAAACCACCGCAGGTTTACACGGGAAACAGGATACATGTATCTTTGAAGAAAACAGTCAACATTATGGTATTACACCAGCGCTATAGCACCTGACACTTCACCAATGTAAATCACTTTTTTTCTGTCACACTTATGGCAGCGCCCTCCTACGCAGCATGTAATATAGTCAGCTGTCCCGTATGGCAAAGCAGGATTGTGTGAGCCAGGTTAAAAGCTACCGAGAAAACGATCATACACAACACCGTTTGTTTACACAAGAAAGAGGGTATATGTATCATTTTTATTTTTTTAAATTAAAAAAAAATAAACGTTTCGGTATTACACCAGTGCTGGCACCTGACATTTCACTGAAGTAAAATGACTTTTTTTTCTCACACTTTTGGCAGTGCCCTCCTACACGCAGCATGTATGTAATGTATAGTCAGCTGTCCCGTAGCAAAGCAGGATTGTGTGAGCAAGGTTAATTGCTTATCTGCACCTGTCTGTGGGCTTACAAGTCAAGTGGCGCTGCCCTGCTGAGACATGCTGTTCCACCGTGCTAATGACACCAGCAGATCGACACCCTGTGTGTTGAGTACTTGCCGCAATGTTCTGACATCGTTCTTGCTGTTCGCAGCGGATTGTGTTCTATGTCTTTGTTTGTATTTTGTTGTTGTTGTATGGAGTAGACTGTGCAAAGGCAGTAGCCTAAGCCAATCTTAATTCCTATCCGTGTAATACATAGACAACTAGTATGATCTACTCCATATCTATGTTTATGTGATACGTATACTGTCGATGAGGCATATTATGCTTGTAGATATTTGTAGGTGTTCGACCACTCTAAAAACCTAGACAGACTTTTTTTTTTTTTTTTTTTTTGGGGGGGGGGGGCTTAGCTCAACCTAACACTGAGACACGCACAAATACAAACACACAGACACAGACGGTCGTTCACGTACACAAGCACGTACGCACGCACGCATACACACACGTACATACACACACACACACACACACACACACACACACACACACACACACACACACACACATAACGTGCAACTTGATGTCAAACCTGCATCAGCGTTATAAGCGTCCCGTTTGTAAGAATCCTCGGAAACTTATGACGGCCTGAACAATAATTATGTTCATGTAGGCCTATATCTCTTTGTGTGAAAAGGTTTCTTGACCACGACGCCCAATTAGTGGTTTTAGTTTACCCTTCAAGTACCCAACTTAACCCATTACCACACGGACACGCAAACAAAAGTGAAATGAACAGGCACCAAAGACTCATGAGTGCATGAGAGACTGGCCTGTTCGTTTTCCATTCCATTCCATACTTTATTATTCAATGCTGAGTCACTTCCTCCAATATATAGCGGTAAGCTATAGCAGCAGCTAGAGTCGCGCTCGACAGGTACGTGTGTGTGTATGTGTGTATGTTGAGGTGTACTCAGCCACCTCAATGCAGATGATCATACTTGTGGCCAAGCTGGAGAGAAGCTCTAATTCGATCAGTTTACAGCATCGGCTTCCGAGAGCTACCGTCGCTGGAGCCCTACCAGTGATAGATTGTTATTCTGGTTCCGTTTTTTTTTACAAAAAAGATAAAGTTAAATGGTCTTCGGTCCTCTACCTTCCGAAGTGGTTATTTATGTGACCATCTCACACACTGCATGCTACCATGTTATCCGTTGCTACCGTACGCGCGTTCAGGCTATTTCCGGGGCAGAGTCTCGCTCTCGCAACTTAACCGTCTCGGAGATCAATACTCCTCTTTGCCAGCAAGTGCATTAGCTTCACTGATTGGTCGATACCGTGCACGCCCCGCCTTCATTGGGCGGAGTTACGACCCTGCTAGCCAGCCGAGTCTACTTCCATGTTCCGAGCTTGGCATTTGTCTCGCAGATTCCGACACAGTTGATGTAAGAGGGGGTCGTGAAACTGTGATGTATCCTCTTCTGGCCTCGTCAGCTACCGACACTGATGTCATCAGTAACTAAGCGTATATGTTTCCGAATAGGTGTACTTCTGCCGCCTGGCCCTTTAATTAGCTGGACAATTGCTTCCGTCGGCAGAGCTCTTCAAAAGCAAAAACACACCAAAGATCGTTACCTTGCATCTCTGATTCAATTGCTGTCTTCGACTACCGATGATATTACACCAGATGTAGGCTTACCCTCTTTCAGTCGGCTTATACCGAGTCTCGTACCCACAGAACATACCTCCTTGCATGAAAATGAAGCCGAACAGTATGTTGAACTAGTTGGATTACATTCGACAGAAGACCATAGAAAATGGAAGTAAACCGAAGATCGTAACGGCGGGTTCAGTTTCTGTGACTTGTCTTCAACGCTCGATGATACAGCAGGATGGCTGCTACACATCGCAACACATAATCCCAACATGACTGCCAGACTTGTCAAAGGGTGACCGGTGTCACATGCAGATTAACGCCGTGATACTCCCTTACATGTTTGGTTAAACTACGGAGCACACACGGCCGCGGAGCACGGCAGAGCAATATATAGGCTAATCACTTGACTGTGAATTTTAATTGTTGACAATCTTGCTTCTGCGGAATCCCATGTCGCAGTTCTCAACAATGGCACCAGTGACAAAGTCGCGTTTCCAAGCGTTTGTTTCTTTGCTAAAGCGAAAGCCTGCAAAGGCCGAAAGCGAAATGCAGCGAATCAGTCCCACATTTTTGGGTCCCCAGAGGTTATTATCAAGGGGAAAATAACGTTTGGCTTTTGAGGAAAAGTTTCTGATACAATTATTATGTAGACAATAAACTCTTTGGGTGAAACTAAACTATTACAGCCTCTATAAAGTCACAACTCTCTCTCTCTCTCTCTCTCTCTCTCTCTCTCTCTCTCTCTCTCTCTCTCTCTCTCTCTCTCTCTCTCTCTCTCTCTCTCTCTCTCTCTCTCTCTCTCTCTCTCTCTCTCTCTCTCTCTCTCTCTCTCTCTCTCTCTCTCTCTACGCCCTGCTCGTAATGATGTGTAGAATAAACAAGACCGGAAAGAAACACAATTTGTAAAGTCAAAAATAATTATTGTGTTGCGTTGATATCTTTGTGTTTTTAAACATCCACAAGTTTACACTGAGAAAAAAGTACAGCAACACAGTAATTATGTACTAAGGATGTGTGTGTGTGTGTGTGTGTGTGTGTGTGTGTGTGTGTGTGTGTGTGTGTGTGTGTGTGTGTGTGTGTGGGGGTTGTGTGTGTGTGTGGTGCATGTGTACGTGTGTGTGTGTGTGTGTATGTGTGTGTGTGGGGGGGGGGGTTGTGTGTGTGTGTGTGGTGCATGTGTGTGAGTGTGTGTGTGTGTGTGTGTGTGTGTGTGAGTGTGTGTGTGTGTGTGTGTGTGTGTGTGTGTGTGTGTGTGTGTGTGTGTGTGTGTGTGTGTGTGTGTTTGACTTGTTTATATTGCCTTTTTTAACCTCGCAGTAAATAATGAATGTATACACTATACATTCGATGCAATATTCGACCTCTCGCGACATTTGCAAGAGCAGATCTCTGTAAGTATCTTGGGACGCAGTATTAAGAATTATTTGAAACCTGATACCGTGACTGCAATGATCTGGCATACTATTCTGCCTGCTTATATTGAACGTGAAATATCATTATGCATATCAAAACATGCGTAGGCTATTTAAGGATTATTTTTTCATTAGTATCTGCTTTTAGTTATGTTTCTGTCTGACGTCAAACTAAATTAGTCTGTCTTTAGCAAGCACATTAAACAGAGCAGCTTGCGCTTGGCAGAAATATAATTAGTCTATTTATATCTATGGGATGGGGTAGTGGAAGAGGCGAATGCATATTGACAAACCGGGAAGCTCCTGCCCAGTGAAATTTAATAAAAATGCAATGATCCCTCTTGGGCAACTTCATAATATTCGTACAATGTGAACGTACCAACACTAATAAGCCTCACCAAACACACAACGCCATCACCTGATTATAGGCCTTAGGTCACTGTAATTAAAAGCACCATTCATGGTGAAATGACAGAACCAAAAACAATGCCACACTACCCCAGTTCCATTGAGTACGAGAAAGAAAGTAACTAGGGCAAAGGGAGACAGATAGCAAAACAATCAGGTCGAGGATCGTCTTCTTTTCAACCTGTCATTGCACTAAGTGTCCGTCGCTGCGGGACCACTGTCATGGCGGCCCCCATCATTTGCTGTTGTTTGTTACCTCGAGGCGAGACGAAGCGAGGAGAGGAGAGGAGAAGAGAGGGAGAGGCTTTGAGGCGCGAGTTGCATGTGCGTGCTTGGCGTTGACTCGGAACGTCAGTGAGCATCAACGCTTTGCATCTCCTTCTCCTCCTCTCGTCCCTACGACTTATTCCCGGCGCAGTGCAGCACCCTAGAGACGGGAGGTCCTTGTTTGCTGCCGACAGATAATTCTATCACCCTGGGTCCCTGGAGTTTGGCCCACAACAACATCGAGTGCGGTAATTTGTAATCAATGCTCCTTTGCCTACACGCAAGGGGCATGCCGCGTCCATTACTTTCATCACCTCTTTTCGACGGCGACGCCCTCTGTTTGCAAGTATAGGCTGTTTGGGATGAAGACCTTTGCAAGACGCAAACGCCCACGTCTAATCTAAACGGCGATTTTGTTGGCTGCTTAAAAGGTGCACCGAGAGGACATTCCTGTGATGTCATTGTCAGGCTGTAAGAGTTACGAAAGCTTCGTGTACGCACCTCCGCCTGACTTTTGTTGTTGTAATTGCTGGTCAGTTTTGTTTTGTTTGTTTGTTTGTTTGTTTGTTTGTTTAGTTGATTGCTTGATTGTTTGTTGTTTGTTGTTGTTTTTGTTGTTGTTGTTTTTGTTGTTGTTTTTGTTGTTGTTGTTGTTGTTGTTGTTGTTTCCGCATAACAGCTGCCAAAACGTATGGAAAACCGGCACGGTTGGCCTAGTGGTAAGGCGTCCGCCCCGTGATCGGGAGGTCGTGGGTTCAAACCCCGGCCGGGTCATACCTAAGACTTTAAAATTGGCAATCTAGTGGCTGCTCCGCCTGGCGTCTGGCATTATGGGGTTAGTGCTAGGACTGGTTGGTCCGGTGTCAGAATAATGTGACTGGGTGAGACATGAAGCCTGTGCTGCGACTTCTGTCTTGTGTGTGGCGCACGTTATATGTCAAAGCAGCACCGCCCTGATATGGCCCTTCGTGGTCGGCTGGGCGTTAAGCAAACAAACAAACGTATGGAAATGTTCACTTCAGTTCAGTCCTGTGGCCGGAAGGATCGTTTGGGGAACATACGGGATGAATCCCCGGCAACCATTCTCTGATGTTTGTCTTTGTGTGTACCAGATTTGCCATGCTTCGGTCCTGCCCGAGGTAATGTGCAAGTTCTTCTTCTTCTTCTTCTTTTTCTTTTGCGTTCCCGACGCCATGCTAAACTAAATGTTATTAGTCTGTAGTTCGTTGCAGGGACTCAGCCCGGCATCACAAGTTCTCTTTCAGGTCCACCATCTCCGGCTAGAATTTGAGTCTCAGGTCCGCAAAGCTTGGGCAAGTACAACACCACCAGCACTGACGACCAAAGCCCCAACGAGAGAGCGTTTGAGATAGTATACATTCGCGAGTAACTGCAGTGTATACTACACCGATGGAAACTGTTCCCCTGGTGGCCCCTAAAAAGTAGTAACGATGGAACATAGTGGCGTCAAAACGATTCTTCCGTACAGCCGTAAAACGGTCCTTGGTGACTTTCACTTAGACTTCCACGGGTATGCAACAAATGCCTTCGTCGTGGGTTTAGTACCGTCCTGTTGGAGCGGCGAAAAAGTCTGCGGTAGAGCCACTGAGTTATACATGAGGACGTTACAATCTGAATCTCTAGCACGTGAAGTCCTTTAGCTATCAAAGCCAGGGATATAGCGTCTTCCACAAATTGCAGTAACGCGTTATTTCATTTCTTCAGGTTTAATGTAGATCCGAGCTAAAGCTATTTGTCACTGAAACACATTCAAATGCAGTAAATAGCACAGCACGTCAAGTCTACAGAAGACCTATAATGAGGTCAAAGAGCAGGGTCAGCGTGACCGTTCCTACCATATCTTACTTACTAACTTACTTACTTACTGCCCGTTATGCCGGTTGGCATGTAGGGCAGCAACAAAGGGCCTCCATTCCTGTCTGTTGTGGGCGAGTTTCTGGATGGTACTCCATGTATGGTTCAGCGTCTTCAGGTCTCCTTCCACCTTTCGTCGCCAGGTGTTCTTGGGTCTGCCTCTCTTGCGCTTCCCCTCTGCTGTGTTCAGTACTATCCTGTAACCTGCTTACCAAAACAGCAGTGGACTACAGTGCAAGGCCCCGAAACTCTGAATGACAGCCGGTTTGGTCAGCAGACTTTGAATTGACTGTTGGGCATTCTCGTAAAAATGATTTGAGGGGAGTGTCTTTGCTGCGCTTGAAAGCCATTTTGTTGACTTCAATTGCGTTCTTCAGCTGTGAAACTGCGTGCGCATAACCTGCAGCGTTTAAGATGATTGTTCAGCCACGTTTCTTGTTTTCTTTTTTTTGGTATCATAAACTCCACACGTTTCGTTTGGAGACTAAGAGAAACACAGATTTTTGATTTTGTTGAACAGGATTGGCAATTAAGTTTTATTTTTTTTATCACGTACATTATTGGATGAGATTGAAATGAACTGGATAAACTGTAACGTACATTGGTTGCCAGATGATTTTAAGGAAACGGTGTACACCCGCTTGCAACTATGTGTGCCATGGAAATGTGAAAGCGGCAGTTTAAATTCCTGCATTTTATTTCCAACGCCTGTGAATCAATGCATCAGATCGAAGACATGCATAATCATACTTCACGCAGCGTAAACTCGAGCGCCAAGAAGGTTACTGCAACAATAAAAGAAAAAAATCAAAAGTTAATAAAAAAAATAAAAATAAAAAAATAAAAAAAATAAACCACCCTGACACCTCACGCCTATAGCGTTTCAATTATTAATCCTGCAGCACAGAATGAATCGCCCTATGTCGTGCAGGAGAAATATTAGCAGCCCACTTCCGTGCGGGTGAAAAATTAAGGATGAAATCAGTCCATAACGCCCTGGCCAGGGTCTCTCTGCTTGCGGTGAATTAACACACAATGGCTGCCATGATTGATGGTTTGCTGTTCTTTGCTTTCCTTGCTTTTCGTTTTCTTCTGCTCGTTCGAATGTTGCGAGAGATGGCCTTATACGATACGGAATGTTGCACAGTGCAAGATGAAGAAGAGCTATAATGGACGCAATCTTTGCAGAAGTGTCACTGGCGCAATCATTATATAAGAATTTTTAAAATCGGACGTTGCATGCAAGAGATGATCTAACGATATGGAGTGTGGTACGGTGAAAGAAGCAGGTGGGTTTCTGACAGAGAAGTAAACGCAATCTGTGCAGAAGAGTTACTGGCGCAATCTTTCAATAAGAATTAACAAGTCGCGTAAGGCGAAATTACTACATTTAGTCAAGCTGTGGAACTCACAGAATGAAACTGAACGCACTGCATTTTTTCACAATGACCGTAGTCCGCCGCTTGTGCAAAACGGAGTGAAACTGACGAGCCTGTTCAGCGCGGTAGTGGTTTCGCTGTGCTGCATAGCACGCTTTTCTGTACCTCTCTTCGTTTTAACTTTCTGAGCGTGTTTTTAATCCAAACATATCATATCTATATGTTTTTGGAATCAGGAACCGACAAGGAATAAGATGAAATTGTTTTTAAATCGATTTCGGAAATTTAATTTTGATCATAATTTTTATATTTTTAATTTTCAGAGCTTGTTTTTAATCCAAATATAACATATTTATATGTTTTTGGAATCAGACAATGATGAAGAATAAGATGAACGTAAATTTGGATTGTTTTAAAAAAAACACATTTTAATTACAATTTTCAGATTTTTAATGACTAAAGTCATTAATTAATTTTTAAGCCACCAAGCTGAAATGCAATACCGAAGTCCGGCCTTTGTCGAAGATTGCTTTACAAAAATTTCAATCAATTTGATTGAAAAATGAGGGTGTGACAGTGCCGCCTCAACTTTTACAAAAATCCGGATATGAGGTCATCAAAAGTATTTATCAAAAAAATGAAAAAAACGTCCGGGGATATCATTCCCAGGAACTCTCATGTCAAATTTCATAAAGATCGGTCCAGTAGTTTGGTCTGAATCGCTCTACACACACACACACACACACACACACACACCACACACACACACACACACACACACACACACACACACACACACACACACACACACACACACACCATGACCCTCGTCTCGATTCCCCCTCTATGTTAAAACATTTAGTCAAAACTTGACTAAATGTAAAAATGTGGACGTTGCAAGAGATTATGGAGTGTTGTACGGTGAAAGATGCAGGAGGGTAACTGATAGAGAAGTGGTCGCAATCTTTTCACGAGAATAGACGAATTCTGGAAATAACTCTGTCGGGCTTGTATGGGTTGTAAAATATTTGTTTCTCTTCAGAACAGTGGGGCAATTTTTCCCCACGTGACATTATAGGCCACTCAGTCACTAGCGAGCGGCTTGTCTCCACGCGTGCCTCACTGTTTTGAAGAGAAACAACTTTTTCACTGACAACCCATACAAACCCGGCCGAGTTATTTCTGAACACCGTCTGGTAACGATTGTAACGGTCCGTAGTGTGCAGGCTACTTCAGTATCGTTGCTGTTGAAACTTGCATCTTCAGTTCGTGTTATATTGAATCACCAGATTTAAAAACTAAAACCAAAGCCTAAATAAAATTAGAGAAAATTCGTAGAGAACATGATCTGCTTATATACAGGGAAATGCGGACATTACAGTGAAATTCCCCTACTAAGAATCCTTTATTTCAGATGTCTCCGCTATATATTTGAGATTTTACGTTAATAACCTTTGTAAATATGCATTGATTTTAGCAGTCACAATAGTTTAGCAAAAATTATCTTATACTTTGCTAATAAAAAGCACCACGGCTATTGACTTGGTATATGTCCATGTGCAAAGACGCCAATATCGTATGTAAAAACCAAAACGGGCATGTGACGGTTTACAAGTTAGTTTACACTAGAATGACGTATAAGCCTACTTAACGTGTCTTATTATTACTATAACGCTTTCGAAACAAAGGCTCCAAAAACGCAATCTGATACGGGCCTAATGGTACAGCAATACTGCAGTACATAAAAACTGAAGTGTTGAAATAATTAGACAGACAGAGACAACGCTCAACTGAACAAAGTTCTGCTCCTGTCAGCAATGTCTCACTATGATTTGTTGACCTTACACTCTTCGATGACCTCGATTTTGTGTATACTAGAGAATGTTTCATTTTGTCTATATTTAACCGTTCCAATAACTAATCTCTGTTGTTCTTTGATTGGAAACAAACACAGCTGTTAAACGTAGTAGTGGCGGGGATGTAGCTCAGTCGGTAGCGCGCTGGATTTGTACCCAGTTGGCCGCTGTCAGCGTGAGTTCGTCCCCACGTTCGGCGAGAGATTTATTTCTCAGAGTCAACTTTGTGTGCAGACTCTCCTCGGTGTCCGAACACCCCCGTGTGTACACGCAAGCACAAGACCAAGTGCGCACGAAAAATATCTTGTAATCCATGTCAGAGTTCGGTGGGTTATAGAAACACGAAAATACCTAGCATGCTTCCTACGAAAACGGCGTATGGCTGCCTAAATGGCGGGGTAAAAAAACGGTAATACACGTACAATTCCACTCGTGCAAAAAACACGAGTGTACGTGGGAGTTTCAGCCCACGAACGAAGAAGAAGAGAAGAAAAAAACGTAGTAGTGACGTAGTAGTGATGTCATGCCGTTCGACAAGATTGAGTGAGACAGGAAGAGAAAAGTCGACCAAGGACAGTTCATCAGCTAAAAGCTGCCCGGAGACTGAGACAGAACACGTCGCTCTCTCTCTAATCTCTCGCTCCTCATCATGGTGGTGATTTTCATAGAAGTATCGAGTTGTGTTTGCTCCAGCCACGCTCTTGGAGTGTGATTCACCAACAGTTTACTGTCACCCGTGACAAAGCTTCATACATGTATACATTTGCTGCATTTCACATGGCACATTTGAGTGTGCATTTCAGTGCAAATCATTATTATACAGATTCTTCGAAGAGTTAGACGGTTTTTTCGTTAGTTTATGTCCACACCTTGACAATCTTTGGGACGTCTTATTAACAAGTTAGGAAGGACAATCTAGAATGCATGGTCTTTTTTGATGTTTTTGTCCAACAGATACTGAGTTTGTCCGGTTTTTCTTAATTTTTATTTGCTGCTGAACAATACCTGTTCCTCTAAGCCGGATCAGACCTCCTCATATGCAGTTTATTTGTTTTGGTATTCTTCATTTTAGTTCCAGCTTTCTATCCGTCCTTGTTTCTGATTAAGAATGCTCAAAGGCCAACGTTTTCTTTCAAGGTTGATTTCTTATACGGAATTGCAACATCTATCAAATTGTGCCACGACGCCAGGCAAGCGCACCGAGTCTAAAAAAAAAGCTTGACACCATTTCCGCCGAGACATGGAACTTCCGCTCTGAGTCACACATCGTCACTGTTCGAAACCTGTCCTTCTTCTTCTAGACTCCTCTCTCTCTCTCTCTCTCTCTCTCTCTCTCTCTCTCTCTCTCTCTCTCTCTCTCTCTCTCTCTGCCCATAGACCAACAACATTGTTGGTCTATGCTCTGCCTCACCCCCCCCGCCCCCAAGTCGTCCATCAGCAACCAGAGACAATCACTCAAAAAGCGTGAAATTCTTTCACGGCCAATTACGGACGAAGGGGAGAGGAAGTCCAGTTGATATAATACATTAATATCGGGGGGCGGAGGATGGAAGGGCGACCGGGACCATTGCCGCCTGGGCTCACGTATCATTCACGGGAGCAGCAAGATAGGGAGGGACCTGCTCGCAGGAAATGAACAGTTCATAAAGACACTGACTCCTTGGCCCCAGTGCACTATCTGCGACATTTCTCTGTCGTGAGTGCGATTGAGGTCCTCTGAGTTTTTGAGTCGGTAGTTCTGCGTCCTCTGACATCGGATACTGGTGCATGGTTTTGGGACTTCACGCAGAAAATGAATAGTTCATAACGTCACTGACGGTTTTGACCTTTTCTTTTCGTGCAATTTGCAACATTTCTCTTAGTGAGTGCGATTGAGGTCCTCCGATTGTTTCGTGTCGGTCGTTTTGCGTCCTCTGACATGGGGGTGCATGACTTAGGTGCATGGTCTAGGAACAAGACTCAGGAAATGAACAGTTCATAACGACACTGGCGGTTTTGCTTTCGTGCAATCTGCGATATGTCTCTGTCGTTAGTGCGATTGAGGTCCTTCGTCTTTCATGGTTTCTTGTCGTTTGTTCTGTGTCCTCTGACATCGGCTGCTGCATTGTGCGTTGCCTAGGTACTTGACGCAGGAAATGAACAGTTCATAAAGACACTGACGCTGTGCCCCCGTGCACAATCTGCGACATTTCTCTGTCGTGAGTGCGATTGAGGTCCTCCGAGTTTTTCGTGTCGGTTGTTTTGCGCCCTCTGACAACAGTTACTGCACTGTGCCACTTCGCCGTGCACAAGGCACTTGACACAGGAACTGAACAGTTCATAACATCACTGACGGTTTTGGCCATTTCTTTTTGTGCAATGTGCGACATTTCTCTGTCGTGAGTGCGATTGAGGTCCTCCGTCTTTCTTGAGGAGTGTTTAGTGTCGGTTGTTTTGCGTCTTCTGCCATCGGCTGTTGGTTAGTGGCTTCAGAACTTGACGAAGTCAATAAACGCTGCCCTGGTTATTTCTTTTATTTCTGTCTTGGGTGCGATTGAGGTCCTACGTCTTTCTTCTGGAGTGTTTCGTATTAGTTCTTTTGTGTCCTCTGACATCGAACAAGCAATGTACGAATGAATAAATCAATGAATCAATGAATACATGAATGAATAAATGAATGAGTGAATTTACGAACGAACGAAGAAAATAAAATGAATAAATAGATGGATAAATCCAAAACTGAAATAATTCAGAGTTTGTCTTGCTATAACCAAAGAACCGTTTTCTGACGTTAATTGAGCTTTATCAACAGACAAACAGCTACTGACGCTACTATTTGGGTTCAGTATACAGTTTGACACTGCGGAAGCACAGCACAGTTATCTTCCTTTTGCACTGCAGTGTTGTAGGCGAGTATCAGCCTGTTTTGTGTGTCGGGTCGCACTCTGCACCTGTTGGCGTGATAATAAATGTTAAAGGCACGTGCTGCCAGTTTTAATTAGTGCACAATTAGTTCTGTCATATCAGGCTGATATGTTAAGTGTACCTTTAGCTGTCTTAAACACGGATACGGTCCTTTCAATGGGAAATTGGAGGTAAAGGGCAAAGGTGCATTTGAAAAAAACCAATATATATAATATATATACGACTTGTGTCTGTGTGTCTGTGTGTGAGTCTGTGTGTCTGTGTGTGAGTTCGCGATGCACGGCCAAAGTTCTCGATGGATCTGCTTCAAATTTGGTGGGCATATTCAGGTAGACCCGGGACAGGACACAACCTGGTCGATATTTCAACACGTGCTCTCAGCGCGCAGCGCTGAACCGATTTTGTGCGCGCTGAACCGATTTTGGTTCCACCTCAGCTACCCGGGCCCCCATACCGACACACCAAAGCCAAAGTTCTCGGTGGATCTTTTTCAAATTTGGACACCGTATTCAGCTACACCCCGGACACAATATCATCGATGAGATATTTCAACACGTGCTCTCAGCGCGCAGCGCTGAACCGATTTTGGTTTTTGTGTTCATTTCACCATTCCCAGTAACTCTTCCTTATCTTCTCATCTTCTCCATGTTTTCAGCGTTTACCTCCCTTCCTTCGTATGGTGCACTATAGTATGAGGGGCATCTTCGGATATTCCCGGCGTTCTGTTACTATTTTTAGAAGGTCACCGCAGTGTCCAGAACGTAAATTGGACCCGTAAATTATCCTCACTGTAAAAGTGCAAAGGTCGAATCAATTTATAGCCACGCGAAAAATACACTGTCATCTATCTCTCTATAGATACGGCTTCTCTGTGTTTGTGTGTGTGTGTGTGTGTGTGTGTGTGTGTGTGTGTGTGTGTGTGTGTGTGTGTGTGTGTGTGTCTCTCTCTATGTGAGCAACACCTGGGGATTGTTCAGTTCTGTTTGTGATGTGGTCTGGCGGCTTTTGAGTATTTGTATGTACTGGCCTTCCTTTGAAAAGCCATAACAGTTCAAAAGGGCTTACAGATAAGCTCTAAATTGCTCAATCCTGTTTGAGTGGAGTTTGCCTCCAAAGGTGATTAACACGGTTACATTCGTCGACAAGGATGGGACTCGATATGGTCAGGAATGGCATTATGGCCACTGAATCATTTTCGTGCTGTTCCCATTCCACGAATCTGGGAGGGACCTAAGCTTGGCGGGTCCATTGTTCGGACCCGGCGAAGCCGGCGTACGGCTCTAAGTACTTCTTCCCGGCGAAGCCGGCTACCCGGCGAAGCGGGTATTCATCTAGTATATAATATATATAAAACAAATTATAAAAATAACACACGCCATCGCCACTGTACTACCACTACCACCACCACTACGACGACAGATTTGCTGTAATTGTGACCACTTCGGGTGTGGAGACAACCTAAATTTGTTGACTGAAGACTGCGTGTATATTGCATTTTTTTATGATGTCTTTATTTTCTATCAGTGTTGACTTTTTCTGTTTTTGTGTGTGTATGGCATTGGAACCTATTTATCCTAAATGTTTGTGAAACAACACATGATATATTTGGGGTTTGATATGTATGCATTGGAAACTAAACAAACAACATTTTGCTAATCAGAAAGGGTATGAATGCGATTACATATCTTGTGTCAGTTTAAAAATGTGAAGGAAATATGGCTCTTTGCATGTTATTGTACATTTACAAGAAACAGAAACAACAGCATTATACACCTTTTTTTCTGAAAGAAACTCATACTTCACATAATAATCAATAGCAGGATATCACATTGACTTGGACAACGTTAACACACAAAAAAGACGACCGTGAGACGTCCATATCAGTAATTCACACAGTTTCATCGACACTGAGACACTGAACTCCAATAAGGTCTCCTTTATAGAATATGTTGCAGTTGATTGTCTGCCTTTCAGTATCATCTTTGAAACGAAAACATGAAGGAAACGTCAATAATTCACAAAGTAGCATCAGCGCATGCTGACCAATAGCTCTATAAATATACACATATTTATAGAGCTCAGCGATGCTGACCCCGAACCAAAATAAATACAGAACTGCAACGTGGCGTCAGTCCTAGAATCATCATACTCTGCGACAGTTTATTTTAAACTTCTCGACTATGAACACAGTAACAGCATCAGCGCATATAGTGACCCTGAAGCACACTACACAACGCAGTGGTGCAGCTTCGTGGTCGCCCAGACCTGTCACGGCATCCGTCAAAAGGACCCTGGCACTCTGGGGAATGAAATACACCACCGCCGACACCAATGTCTATCAATACATGCTCTCGCTCAGTCAGATTTTGGACGTCGTCACCACTGCTGACTGAACATGATGTCTTTAAAACAACGCCCTAAACCACCACACAGGAACGTTACGCCAATTACAGACATTATGGCCTGAAATGAATATTGACTTTTCACGAGTCTGGAAGACATTCAGCAAAAAGCGATAGAGCCACAATAAGAGCTCGTGTGTGACAAGTCAAGCTTATCAATGCACCTCTGTCGCTCTCCAACAACTTCAGAATGTCCAATCAAGCCACTCACTCGTGACCAACAAGACACGATTTTACAGTCCTTAATGCAAACACCCATCAAACAGAACCGGCTGGCTGGTTGGCTGGTTGGCTGGTTGGCTGGCTGGCTCGCTGGCTGGTTGCTGGTGCTGGTAGCATGGACACATGAAGAGGCGACAAAGACTACAATTGAGCCGGCAAGACATGATCTACTGTACTCTTTTCGCAACACCCTTTTAAAGTCCCTAAAGCTAAAACCCATGAGTCGAAGACGGCCAGCTGGCCAGAATGGACACATTTGAAAGAGACCAGGAAGACTCCTCAATGGATCCAACAGGACCTGCTGTGCCCCTTTCACGACACGATTTTAAAGTCCCCAATGCGAAAACAAATCATGATTGTTCTGGTAGTGGCGGTATGGACACAGAATAAAGAGGCCACAAAGACTACTCAATGAACCCAACATGATCTTCAGTACACCTTTCACGACACGATTTTAAAGTCCCTAATGCAAAACCCCATCATGACTGTGCTGGTAGTAGCGGTATGGACACAGAATAAAGAGGCCACAACGACCGTGCAATGGAGCCAGCAGGACAGGCAAGGGAACGTGCTCAAGATGCCGGCAGCCAGGGAAGCGGAGGGATCAGCATTACCCATTGTCAGAGTGGCCCGCGCGAGGTCGGCACGTGCCTGATAGCGGGCTTATTAAATATGACCCTGCCTCCCCACACATAACTCACACAGCCCCCTCCGTAGCTGCCAGCCTTCGCCTGTCGGACGCTGGCTTGTTCTTGGTTTTGCCAAGTAGTAAGGACCCATGCTAATTTTTCAGATACATTTTTTCCCCGATCTGGCCCGGGTTTATGATGGCTTGTTCTTGTTTTGGCCAAGTAGTAAAGACCCTCACCGACAACGATAATTGTTGTTTTTCAGATACAGTTTTGTCTGATCAACATTCAAATTCTTTTAAACTGACCAAAGTTGATGCCTTCTGTTTCGGACACAATCAGCTCAACTTATCAAAATGGTAAAATGCCTTCAATTTTAGAAACGTTCAGCTCTTTTTGGGTAACATAGATTAGGAATGTGGCAAAATTCAGTCTGTATACGTACTCTAGTCAGTCAACAAAATTTCACATTAAAGACTGAGATTGTTTCACAATTTCATCAGATTAAGGCAGTCCATACTTCACAGCATAGAACAGAACCAGGAATAAACGACATTACTATTGTTCTGTTGTGAGACACTATAATGACACAGTTGAACAGGAGTCAGCTTTGTAACTCTGTGGGCGATGAACCGCTTTTAGGCCTACCTAGTCGCGTTTGAGGATCGTCGTCACAGGGAATCCATTTTCTAAATGTTGACTCATCTTTCAGCAGGTGACGTCAGCTAATTAAACTTGTCCACACTTTCTTCAGTATGTCAGAATGTGCCGTTACTTGTACAGGGCTAGCTCGGGAGATTGCCTGACATTATCTGTCCAATTAGCTCCTCATACTAAAAAGCCACCGCGCGACACCATACTGCCCAAATCAAATCTTCAGCTCCCAGGATTCCACTTCCGTCTCTACGGCATTTTGGCACGTGCGGGACACGCGCTATCTGGCGCACGCTTGGGTCCTCCGAAGCAGTGATTGGCCAAGAAATGCCACGGGTGCACGAGCCACAGCGTGCCAGCGCAGTGTCACTGCGGTAAGGGGCATATGGTACACAACTCAAGGAGAAAGGTCGTAGGTGAGAAAAAGGCTGTAGTTCGAAGGATATTATACGAAACGATTGTCGCTAATTGGCCATTGATGTCACTGAGGATGTAAAATGTCACTTTCAATCAAAAACTGTAATGAGTTTTAGTGTTGATTTGTGTCATGTTTTTCCTATTTCTGTCTTAATGTTTTTGTAGGTTATTTTCATTACGAGAGTTTTGCTGTTAGGTTTTTGTTACGAGTTTTTTGTCGGAAGTAGAGTTACTCATTGTCAGAGTAGAATTTTCGCTGCAAAGCATAGATTGCAGATTGTTGTTCTCTCTTGCCAAACAACAATTTCGAATGTTTATATAATTCGAAAACACCACCAACAACAACAACAACAACAACAACAACGCCGACGGCAACACAACAACCACAACATCAACATCAACAACAACAACAACAAATATTGGGTTCACGACAACCACCGCTGGTTGTCTTCTTGGCGTTTCTGTAGCTAGTGGTTTTTTTTTTACGGGGTGGGGTAGCTAGCCCCACGCCCAACCCTCCTCCTTTTTCAGCCGGGCTTGGGACCGTCCTAGGCCTATACCCCAGACGGGGTCACAGGCGTAGGTGGGGTGAGGTGAGGACAACCACCGCGATAGCCGCTCCTCCTCCTTGCATGTTCAAATGGATGCCTTAATTCCATGAAATAATGGGGCGTATCTCCGAGCGTATGGTGATTAACAAAATGATCTAAACAAGAAAACAGCTAATCGACAACAATCGGTAGTGGGTAAATCTAAAGAAGAGTAGAGATAACGAGAAACCAAGACGTTAGGGGCAAACATGCGCACAAATCTTCAGACCGGCACGG
>NC_090256.1:47076518-47096518 GCF_037325665.1 Littorina saxatilis
AGTCTGAGAAATTGGAAACCGTTTTTCTGATGGAACCTTTTTTATGGATGCTTATGTTCATATTTCCTTTCAAGTTTACTTTGATAACTGAAGGTCTTGAAGTGTAAGCTTTGACAGTAGACTGACGTCATGTTTATAATGGTCCGCATCATTCATTCTCTCTCTCTCTCTCTCTCTCTCTCTCTCTCTCTCTCTCTCTCTCTCTCTCTCTCTCTCTCTCTCTCTCTCTCTCTCTCTCTCTCTCTCTCTCTTGGTCTCTCTCTTGGTCTCTCTCTGTCTGTCTCTGTGTGTGTGTGTGTCTCTTTCTCTCTCTCTCTCTCTCTCTCTCTCTCTCTCTCTCTCTCTCTCTCTCTCTCTCTCTCTCCCTCTCTCTCTTGATCTCTCTCTGTCCATCTGTCTCTGTCTCGCTCTCTATTTCTCTCTCTCCGTCCCTCCTCCTCCTCTCTCTCTCTATTATATCTCTATCTCTCTATCTCTCTGTCTGTCTGTCTCTGTCTGTCTCTCTCTCCCTCTCTCTCTCTTGGTCTCTCTCTGTCTCTCTGTCTCTATTTCTCTCTCTCTCCGTCCCTCTCTCTCTCTCTCACTCTCACTCTCTCACTCTCACTCTCTCTCTCTCTCTCTCTCTCTCTCTCTCTCTATCTCTCTCTCTCTCACCCCCTTCCCCAAAGAACCCCAAGTCCTCGTGATGCAATACGAATACACAAAAACTCAGGACATACCCTCAAAAAAGGAAAGAACAATCCCTGAATCTTCTCTTCAACTACAGCAGCATAATTCCAGCCAAAGCCAGAGATGGTCTGGCGACAATTACCGAATGCGGCAAGCCTGCGCACCCCCGTCTTAGGCGCTCATTGCCTTTATCTGTGTGTTGGCCCTACACCTCATCTGCTGCAGAGGCGAGTCAATGACAACCAAATTCGATTTCACTCAAGTGTCCGTCGCCGAGCCCCTCGCTACGTGAGGAGAAGTCTTGCCTCCAGTGTCGAGGGGACGAAAGGAGGTTATTTCGCCCGCTTAACTGCCGTCTTTTGGGAGCAAAACCCCCTAATATTGGCGGCTGAAGTAGGGTAGAAGAAACAGAAGAAGAAAAGGGTGAAGGAGATGAAAGCCTGGTGGGAAAAAAGGTGGTTTTGCTGGCGGAGATTCCGGCCAGGTTTCACTGACTTTGGCGGCCAAAGCAAGACCGAATGAGTCTGGGGACTTGTTATTACAACGATATTAAGTGCCCTAATTTGTTTGGAACACTTTCTCGCCTGGGCTCTGGAGACTTTTAACGAAATTGTCTCCCCCCTCTCTTGTTCTGAGTCCCTCTCTTGTCGCCAAGTCGCCGTGAGGTGGCGCCAGAAGTGAATTTGCCGCTCGGAATCCTGGGTAATTCCTCAGATTTACTCCACCGCGGAAGAGCTACGACGGAAGCCGTGAGGGCTGGAAGAAGCAGGGGGAAGGGGGAGACTACAGATGAAGGGGTTGAGGTTGGGGGGATGGGGGGGGGGGGGGTAGAGTAACGAGGGGTCGGGAAGGTTTAACGACACCAGTGTTGTGAGGTGGGAATGGGCTTTGTGTCACCCAGCTCGGGGGTTAAGCACAGAGGCCGGAAGCGTGATATGACAATCACCCATGGCAACCAGACAACTGCCTCTCATCCATGCCTCCAGTGGTGAACGGTGGCCACTGATCCTGCTCCGTGCAGTCAGAGTCCATGCCCGTATGTGTGTTTCAGTCTATGTCTGTCTGTATGTCTGTTTATTTCTGTCTCTGTCGCTCTACTCAGTCTACCACCTTCTATCTGTGCTTGGGCCTCCCCTCCTCTCCCCCTCTCTCTCTCTCGCTCGCTCTCTCTCTCTCCCCCCTCTCTCTCTTTCTCTCTCTCTCTCTTTCTCTCTCTCTCTCAGCCTCTCTCTCGTTCTCTCTCGATCTGTGTCTCTCTCCCTTACATGGGTATTCCACAATGGTCCCCTTTGGGGACTTTACACAGTGAGTCGTGGGCTGTGTGTCCTATTCTGCGAATTGGGTTTTCACCATTTACATTAGGTTAACATTACATAATACATTTCGCCGTGAACGAAGAGATACACTTTTTATTTGCATTCAACACCGCTTTCAGTTTTGCATGGAGTCCATGCTGGTAGAAAAAGTATGCTGTTTACCTCAGTTTTGTAAATGTACAACACGTTTTGAACGTCGTACTTATAGCTGAAATTATCCGCACCTGTTTCCGGAAGACGTAGTACTACAACTTTGACCACAATTACAAAAAAAGCTGTTGTGAGACAGAGGATAGTCATCATGCATGTACCTACCACTGAGGGTTAGGCCATCAGTTTACGGTCAACAGTAAGTCTTCTTGAAATAGTGATGCTAACCCTTTACACTGGTGATATTCCGCTTTCTGTCATATTGACATTTATCCATCTTGCTGCCCGGAGTGTAGTCAAGGCATCTCAAGGAGACTTCCGCTGCTAAGGCTTGTGTACTCTCTCGTACTGGCTTTCCAGTTCTTTCTATGCCCATCTGGCGGCGTACTTCTTGACGTATCGCTACCACTAAGTTTTCAGCCATCAATTTGCTGTCAACAGTAAAGCTTGATATTGATTAGGCTCATTCGACTTCACATAGTCGTCTTCGCGAAGTCTACTTCACAAAGCTCGCTGCACGAAGCTTTTGCACTGAATTTTTGATAAAAAGACTTTGCGAGTCTTTGCAAAGTCAACGTCGGGGGCAGTTCAGGACAGCCTTCAGTTGGTTTTTAAAGTATGGTGATACTGAGGTTTGAGGCCTTTTCTGTTATTCTGCAATCATCCGTGCTACTTTAGAAAAGTGTAGCTATTTTAGTCAGTCCAAATTAATCATCTACTGCATAGAGTTACTCCCCCGCGACAACGGAAAGAAGTTTACAGAAAAGTGTCACAAAGCTGAAAAACACTCCAAAGTTACCAAGTTTTGCGAAGAAGAAAAGAACCTGGGAAGAGAGGATCGTCGGATTGCAGCCGGATTCGAGGGAAGAATTGAACTCACCTTTTAGGACCTCTAAAAATTAGGACTTAAAAAGGATGGAATCTTAAAATGGAGGCAAATGTACAACCCTTTAAGACCTGAGTCTTAACAGGGTAGAAGTCCTTATTCAGGAGGGCCATAAAAAGAGGGTTCCACTGTATATCGGGGAAGGATAAAGAAAAGGAAGGGAAGGGAAGGGAAGGGAAGGGCACAAAAGGAAGAGAATGGACGGGAGACACTAAATGGAGAAGGCCGGTGATGGGAGCCCGGACAGTGCGGCACAAGGAGAGAGAAAGAGAGAGGGAGAGAACTCTCGGGGTGTGAGTTATGTGCACAGGGTGACGGGGCGCGCCGATACAGGCCTTATCAGTCCACGGCCTCTATTCCGCGCCCTGTGAACGCCGCCATTCAGAAATTTTACACCCGGCTTGCCCATCCTGCTCCCCTCACAATGTTACATTAATTCCATTGCCCGCCATCTTGCGCTCGAAAAACTTTAATAAAAGTGAGTGATCGCAGAATGATAAACTGTTGGCCCGCCAGCCTGCCCGGACTTTAATCAGCCTCAGGGTCGTGCCGCCGGTCTGGCGAAAGCCGTGGTGCCCACTATAGTGCCCGCTGTGGTGCCCGGGAACTGTGGATGGCGGGGGGCGTCAGTGCTGACCTGCAGGTCTTTCTGATGGACGGCGTGATAGCCTGGCTCAGTCTTGGATCTGTGCACATTGCGCGACAAGAGAGATGACTGGCTGGACTAAGTTTGGAGACTGAGATGGCTTAGTGACAACGCCGCGCGACAAGAGATGAGTTGACTCGGTGTGGAGATTGAGATAGCTTATTTACAACGCACGACATTAGAGATGACTGGCTGGAGAGAAATGACTGGCTGGACTAAGTTTGGAGACTGAGATGGCTTAGGTACACGGCGGGACAAGAGATGACGCGACTCAGTGTGGACTAAGAGGGATATGACTTTGTCATATACAATGCGCAACAAGAGATGAATGTAATCAAAGTAGAGATTGAGATGGCTTACGCACGACGAGAGATGATTTGACTATTTGACTCAATGTGGAAATTGATACGGCTTAGTTACGATGCGCGATAAAAGATACATGGACTAAGTTTGAGACTGAGATGGTTTAGTTACAACGCTCCACAAGAGATGACTGGACTAAGTTTGGAGATTGAGGTGGCTAATGGGCAGAATATACCTTGTACCTGCGCAGTTTCAGCGGCACAGACGACGCACGGCCTATTATTTATGCCGCGATAGGGATTATGACGAGTACTTGGCCTGTTTTCCTTTCATGCAACGTGTAGCGGGCTGGGATAAGCTGCAGTGCGTCGTCGGTCCTGCTGAAGTTACATATGTGAGCGGAGCCCCTTAGTTACACCGCGTGACGAGAGATGACGCTTCTCATGTCAGTGTAAAGAGTCGCACCATCTTTTGTCACGCGTTGTAACTAAACGTGGAGTGTGAGATGGTTTAGTTACAATCCGTGAGAAGCTGCAAGAGATTACTGCATGGACTCGGTGTGGAGAGTGAGATGGTTAAGTTACAAAGCGTAAGAAGTGATCAATCAATCAATCAATCAATATGAGGCTTATATCGCGCGTATTCCGTGGGTACAGTTCCAAGCGCATGGATTTTTTTAATTAACAAAAAAAATTATGCAATTTATATCGCGCACATATTCAAGGCGCAGGGATATATTTATGCCGTGTGAGATGGAATTTTTTGTACACAATACATCACGCATTCACATCGGCCAGCAGATCGCAGCCATTTCGGCGCATATCCTACTTTTCACGGCCTATTATTCCAAGTCACACGGGTATTTTGGTGGACATTTTTATCTATGCCTATACAATTTTGCCAGGAAAGACCCTTTTGTCAATCGTGGGATCTTCAACGTGAACACCCCAATGATTGTAGTGTACACGCGACTCAGTGCGGACAGTCGCGTCATCTCATGTTGCACGTTGTGAATAAGCGTGGAGACTGACACTACGGCATTTAGAGCTTCTGAGACTTGATAATGTTGTCCCCTTCCGACGGGCTTGGCCAGTAGGTCTCAGAAACTCTGATTACAGTATCCTACAAAGTTATGTTAGATCGTCCTTGCAGCTGTCAAAACCTGTACAACAACCCAAAGATACTGCATGCTATGCTATGCTATGCTAACTTAAACTTAACGTCCTCACAGGAACTAGTGCCTATAAGGGACATGAAGAGGTTATATGCTAGGAGAGATACTGCAGTGCTGCACTGTCCCTTCTGTATTGCAGCAGTGATGTAGAGTGTTCGGGGAAGAGGCGCAGAGCGAGACTTCATCCTGGTAATCCTGAGGAGGCAGAGCCGAGAACGACTAGGGGTGGCCTCTAATCACACGCCGGTGATAGCGAGACCCCGGCCTGCCCCTCCATTGATCCTTCCGTCCTTCTTTATGGCTCTGACCCACAACACAGTGTCTGCGGCTCGTGATGCTCGTAACGTTACTTTTGTTCTGTGGAGGTGTATAATTGCTGGAAACATTGGCCCGATCGGTGAATGCTGCTTTGTTTATTTGTTTTTGTTGTTATTTTGTTTTCCCTGATTGAAAGGGATGACTGAGTGAGAAAGCGTGTTTTGGAGAGTGAGTGAAAGAGACGACGAAGAAAGAGAGAGTGTGTACTTTTCGCAAAAAACATGCTTTCAAAAAAAGCTGTGTCTGTATCTGTATCTGTGTGTATGTCAGTGTGTCTGCCTGTATGTTTGTCTTGTTGATGCATATGAATCCAGAGGGAGAGTGTCAGTGGGCATATGAGTTTACTTTGCTGTTTCGATCACCCTTCTTTATCAAACTTTAGGACCTTAGTTCGCTGCGTTGAAGACGTGCTGTCGTGCGATGTACTTTCACATACACGACTGGACATGCCATAGTGATTATTGCACATAAATATGTTTCCTAATTTATTCCTTGCCAATGTATACTCCCATGGCGAGAAACGAGGTGTACTCCTTTCTCAGATAACTTTCAGATG
Organism: Littorina saxatilis; assembly: GCF_037325665.1. Taxonomy (NCBI): domain Eukaryota; kingdom Metazoa; phylum Mollusca; class Gastropoda; order Littorinimorpha; family Littorinidae; genus Littorina; species Littorina saxatilis. Next base: position 47,082,537 of record NC_090256.1, read on the forward strand.
ATCATTTCTTTGTTTCTCGGCGAGGCAAGATTGTGACAGCCTTACAAGGCCAATACAGTTCCATCATTGACGAATTGGCACGTGCTATGCGGCACAACACTGAGATGCCATTCCATTATCTCTCCCTTTCTCTCTCTATTGAGTCTTGCACCTTCTGGGCAGCGGAGACACTTACACGACAAGACAATTCTCCGATGAGAGGGTTTTCAATTCATCAGCCAGTGGATGTGTGTGTGTGTGTGTGTATGTGTGTGTGTGTGTGTGTGTGTGTGTGTGTGTGTATGTGTGTGTGTGTGTGTGTGTGTGTGTGTTTTCTGTCTTTTGCAGTTGAAAGGAACAAGAACGGGGATTGACAAATACTTTTATTTTTTCTCTATGTTGAAGAGACATTTTAACTTTGCAAAGTAAGTGACAAAGCTTGAACTTTATTTTTTGTTTTTTGTTTTTTCAATATTGTCAAGTTTTTACTGTTGGGTGGGACATTTTGATTGCAATGGCAATGTTTCATGTTGGTTTCATTGTTTCGTTATTTTTGCTATACAACAACAACAAAAAACAAAACAAAAATCAAACCAAATGTCACTGCCAAATGAAATTTTCATTTGTAGTTGCAATGGGTTTGATATTAGTTTGTTTGATTATTGTTGTCATGACATGTTAATGGAAGCGTCCGCCTCCTCGTCCTCGTCAAGGGTAAACTTTACCAGTGTTTTCCCCTAAAACGACCCCCCCACACATACACACACATACACACACACACTGAACCAATGACAAACGTGTTACAAAACCTAATTGCATGTAACAAACTAAACACACACACACACACACACACACACACACACACACACACACACACACACACACACACACACGTACACACACACACACACACACACACACACACACACACACACACATACACACACACACACACACACGCACACACACATACGTACACATGCACCACACACACACAAACCCCCCACACACACACACACTCACACACACACACACACATACACACACGCACACACACACACACACACGCACAAACCTACACACACACACACATACACACATGCACTAACACTAACACCGGCCCACCAACCTAAACGCACCCCCACACACACAAACAAATCTACGGTAAACGTGGCATCAACAATGTATACAATTTCATCTATACTCAATCCTTCTTTTATCGACAAGGTTCCAGAATAAAGACCAACCTTGCTTGCAGCGAGAGGGGCTTGAACCCCCTGAAAGCTGGCACTCATCTCTCAGGGAGGTTTGATGTTGTCGACAGGAGCCGCGAACATTTGATACATGGGCTATTTGTCCTCATAACACGGCCACTGTTTCGTCTCTAAACACCACCGGACACGCTCCATTTCATTCTTCATTGATACGCAGATCTAGGCCTGGCCGTGACTGAGCTCTGGGGATGGGGTCTGTTCTGATCTTAATGACCGATGGAGTATTGTTTTTACACATATATGTTTTGTTATTTCTATTGGGTTTTTTTTGGTTGTGCTATCAAAAGTGACATTATACAAGACATTTCTGGTTGGAGTCTGGTTGGAGTCGCATAATACATTAGGCTACAGATCGGGTCTGTTCTGATCTGAATGACCAATTGAGTATTATTTCTACATTTCTGGCTTGAGTGGCATAGTATACTACAGATCGGGTCTGTTCTGATCGTAATGATCAACTCAGTTGGGTGTTTTTTTAAACAAAATAAATCAGTACTCACCAACACAAAGACAACACAGACAAAGACAACGTCGAATTTTCGCCTATGGAGGCTTCTTCGAGACAACATTTGTGTTTTGTTTTATGGTGTTCTTTTTATTGATGACATTTTGCAGGAAACCCCAGTTTTATTCTTACAATATACTTCCAAGCTAACGCTGAAAACCGTCTACATATGAACGATTATTAATGTTCAGATTTTAAACTCCACACACTCAAGTTCTACAGACCCTCCAAGGTCTAATCTACGAAAACACGAAATACTCTGTGTTGGTTTTTGTTGTTGATCAAACGATGAAGACAAGGTCCTCCAGCAACAAAAAGGTGCTAGCTTGAGGGAAGCCGTGTTTGCAAAAATATCCAAAGTGTGTTGTGGAGTCTTCGGAACACTACTAGAAGGAGGCAGCAGCAGCAGCAGCAGCCAAAGAAGACTAATGAGGAGAACAAACCATGACAATTTGCTTCTGTGTTGGGCCTCATCCCTTTGTCCACTAAAGTTAAAGGCACAGTCCGTCTCGTGCTAATGATTCGACTCACAATCTCAGATCTGGACAGCCTTTTTCAATCATGGGATAAGACCATCCCTTAAGACATATGCCCCCAATCGACATCCTGGCTGTTTCCTGTGCGGAGTTGTACATCTTTTTAGGGATGCATTTAGCAGAGTGACTAGTGGGTTTTAAGAAAGTTACTTATAACACAATTCCTATACTGCACAGAAAACCCCCAGGCTGTTTCTTTGTTGGGATGTGTCAAAATGGGGGGTATAGATTTATCCATTGTAAAGTCCTGGCCAAATATGAGATGGTAAGCTAAAACGTTAACACGGGAAAGGCTGTGGCTTTAAAGGGGGGAGGGGGGGGGGATGGGTTGTTTGATTTCAAGACGGGATGGCCCCAGTGTCTGTTGACTCCAGCGGAAAGTCAAACAATGAGAGCGGCGATCAAGTTCTTCTCGATCAAGCCGGTGTCCGAATACTGGACACCGCTTTCCAGAAATCTGGGCACTACCGTACTTTCAGGGCTTGCATGCCTGTTTTATTTTTCGATCAGTCTCTGCTGCGTTTACTTGCAGATTTTCTTGTCCATTAATCAAAGATTCTGAAGACTTTCGGTGTCCTTTCCTTCCTAGTAAAACCAAAAAAAATGGGTCTGTTCGTCCGAGCAATATTTTTTTCTCGATCATTAGCATTTTTGAATGTAGGAATCCGCAGCTAAGCATCAGCGCAATGATATTAACGTGCTGACAGTTATCCCTGAATTATAAGCAAACGGCAAATATTCCACAAGATTAAAATGGTTTATAATAAGGGCGGCTTCAAAATCTGAATTAAAACTGCACTGTTCACATTAACATTTTGCCATTGGCATTCCGAACTGTTTACATACCTTCTCTCCGCCCCCAACCTTCCGCCCCCGCTCCCCCCCCCCCCCCCAATTAATCCCTCTTCTTCTTCTTCTGCGTTCCCGTCGCCATGCTATACTGTCAAGGGTTTGGGTGTGATAAAGACTATAGCCTGAAGTTCGCCGCAGGGTAATAGTAAAACATAATCCAAAATAGGTTCCAAACGTTTCGAATGCACAGGGCCTAAACTAGCTGGTCAAAGGTGAAGGCCACCTTGTTCTGCTTGATTTTGCAGCACGTGAAACTCGGTAGTGAAGACGATCCGCTGCGTTTAGAGATAGTGCGGTGGCCACCGTTGTTGCTGTAACCAGTATCCCACCTCAAGTCTCCATGGACCGATCTGCCACAACACTGTCGCTGGACAGTAAACACCCTGCTCAAAGTGTTGGATGCTTTCACTACAGCGGAACCCCCTTGTTTAAGACGCCCCAATTCAAGACTTCCTCCCTTTCAAGACCCTGTTTTCTCAGACTTTCTGTTCATAACCTCTGTCAATTTACCCCCGTTTTAAGACTCCCTCCTTTTTAAGACCTGATTTTCACAGATGTTTGGAGGTCTTAAAATGGGAGTTCCACTGGGGTGTGCACGTTAAAGATCCCACGATTGACAAAGGGGTCTTTCCTGGCAAAATTGTATAGGCATAGATAAAAAATGTCCACCAAAATACCCGTGTGACTTGGAATAATAGGCCGTGAAAAGTAGGATATGCGCCGAAATGGCTGCGATCTGCTGGTCGATGTGAATGCGTGATGTATTGTGTAAAAAATTCCATCTCACACGGCATAAATAGATCCCTGCGCCTTGAGTCCGAGTCTGGAGATACGCGCGCGATATAAGACTTCATATAACATATAACATAACTGTAGTCTTTCGCAGAGTTCCGCGCTCTGTCGATATAACAGTGAGTGCGCCTGTTGCGTACGTGACTGTTTAGTTCACCTGCCACTTAGTCATCTATTCGTCTTTCGCAGAGTTCCGCGCTCTGTCGATATAACAGTGAGTGCGCCTGTTGCGTATGTGACTGTTCAGTTCACCTGCCACTTAGTCATCTATTCGTCTTTCGCAGAGTTCCGCGCTCTGTCGATATAACAGTGAGTGCGCCTGTTGCGTATGTGACTGTTCAGTTCACCTGCCACTTAGTCATCTATTCGTCTTTCGCAGAGTTCCGCGCTCTGTCGATATAACAGTGAGTGCGCCTGTTGCGTATGTGACTGTTCAGTTCACCTGCCACTTAGTCATCTATTCGTCTTTCGCAGAGTTCCGCGCTCTGTCGATATAACAGTGAGTGCGCCAGTTGCGTATGTGACTGTTCAGTTCACCTGCCACTTAGTCATCTATTCGTCTTTGGGGAATTCCAGTCACACTGACACGGTCGATAGCAGGAGTACGCAACAGTTGGCTGCATGCAGCGTGCATTCAAAAAGTTGTCGAAGAAGTATTGCTTACACGCTGAGGCCTATACTTAGAGCCCTGTGTGAGCAATTTGTTTTGTTGTTGTTGAATTTATTTTGCAGATTGACACAGATGTCATGCAGTTAAGAAATGAGTTCTGATGAAGAATGTTCCCACTCTGCACAGAACGCAGCCAGCAGTAGATAGCTGGTATGTGGCCAAGGGAAATGACGTTCTTACCCTATATGGATGCATATTTAGACAGGAGGTATACATTATCTTTCTTCTACACGAAAAGAAATATATCTTTCAACGTAAACCGTGCGGGACCCAAGTGAAAGAGGAGAGCACTTTGCGAACAGTTTGCAACTCTTGGCGTGGTTTCGAACCCGAATTCAGCGAAGGATTTATTTCCCTGAATCAATTTTGTGCAGACTCTTTTGGGTGTCTGACCCCCACTCATGCACACTGTGTTCACACGTGCGCACGATAAAGATCCCAAGCTTGCATAAACAAAATCTCAGGGCTTAGAGAACACAAACACAGTCATGCATCAACAACCCTCGTAGTTTCATCATCATCGTCGTATCTTGATACTTTCAAGAGACACGCCAAGAGAATTCCGAAGAGTTAAAATGGCAGCCAAATTCAGCTTATTGAACTAAGAAATGCCAAACCGTTGCCCCAGCGTATAACCAGTATAATTATGTCTCTTCGTCGTATTACCAATACATATATCCTAACATAGGCCAATTGGTCCTAAGAGGACGTTTAATTCGAAAAGTCAGTCAGTAGTGATATTCTGCAGTCATGCCCCTCCTTCTACGCACTGAGACGCAAGACATGGCCCAGTCCAGTGGAGGCCCACGAGAAGCTCTGGGGACAACGTCGCTGCAGACTTCGCACTAAAGGTCGGATTGAAGATTTAGCATGGCTGGGGAAGCAGAAGAAGAAGAAGAAGAAGAAGAAGTCAATTATAGCGGTGTACATGATCGTCTACGCGAGAAGTTTCGAGCGAAGGTATCTTTAAACTCAAGCCGTGGAGGTCCCAGAGGAAGGCACTTGAATCCTCATCTTCATAAAGCACATCGTAACGGCGCGAAGGGTCGGCGACAACAGCGAAAAACAAGTGCTCTGTTTTCTCTTTTCTGTCTTGCACAACTTGTAGTGAAAACAAATTCCTTGCTCCCATGCACCGTTCTTGTCTTCACTGCATGTCTTATGACAGAGTGAAAACGAATTCCCTGCTCTCGAGTAGTTCTCTCTTTGCTGTCTTATGTGGAAAACATGCGCTGTGTGTTCAGAAGTGCTGTAGTTTTTTTCTTTTCTTTGTATGAACACAGCTGTTGTGGGTGATGTGCTAATTCCATTACATCTTCAAAATCACATGCCTACTGGGGCGCAGGGTATGTGCTTGATGTGTGTTTTAGCCTCCGCCGTGACGCCATAAAATATTAACGACAGGAACATCTTATTCCATGCACTGCATCCTTTTTATTCCGTTTAGTATTCTAACCCCCTTACAATTTTTCAAACGTTTTCATTCAGATTCTGACATTGTTTGTAACGAAGTTGGTTCGTGCACCAACCCGAGTGTATACGCTTTTTAAACCTGAATCTTTCACAAACTACCCAGCACAAATAGAGTGTTGTTTGCTAGCACCCCGTATTTCATGTGTAGGTGTGAGTTAGATCAGAGAGAGAGAGAGAGATAGAGAGAGAAAGAGAGAGAGAGAGAGTGAGACAGGGAGAGAGAAAAAATGGAGAGAGAGAGAGAGAAAGAGAGAGAGAGAGAGAGAGAGAGAGAGAGAGAGAGAGAGAGAGATTTGATTTTTGATTTGACGATTTAATGAACAAAGGCCGTCGGCCCATTTCAGTCATGGGGATTACAAAGAACATGGCAACCATAATGGCAAGAACAACGAAAACATAATTCTCAGGAGATAATACATTACTCCTGTCAACACACTTACACATATTAGCAAAAATAAGAGAGAGAGAGAGAGAGAGAGAGAGAGAGAGAGAGAGAGAGAGAGAGAGAGAGAGAGAGGAGAAAGAAAGAGAAAGAGAAAGAGAGTGAGACAGGGAGAGAGAAAAAAGGGAGAGAGAGACACAGAGAGAGAAGGAGTGGGGCGGGGGGGGGGGGGGGTGCACTTACTTGTGCGTCTTCGAATGTGTACGGATCATACACAGTCCGATGTAGCTTCAAAAAGACTGCCATTGATGTTGCGTAAATCTCTCCGATTTCAGAATCAGGACAAAACCACTTCCACGGATTTCTTCAGCAGAACCAGCCAGGGCAGAATCAAAAAGAGCATCATCATTCGGCCCCCACTCGTCCTCTGGGACTTGCTCTTGAAGCAGACGACTTTCCGCACGTCACCCAGCATCCATCAGCCAACATGGCGACCCGACAGAAAACAACCAGCTTGATTCCGTCTTTTTGCCACTCTTTTCTCGAGTGTGTCAGTAAAAACACGTTTTGTCTCTCGGAATTTCAAGAGAAGCCCGCACATTTCAAGAAAATGAAACAAGGAGCCTGTCCTGAAATTTGTTATAGTTGATTTCTCTGTAACGCCGACATGGCAAACGAGGAAGAAGAAGAAAAATAAGAGACATGGAGGAAGAAAGAGAGTTTACTCTAGCCTGAAAATTCTACTTGATTAAACAATGTGATCCGGCGTTTGACTGTAATGCGAAGATGCCCCTATTCCCGGGTTTTGAAGAGTGTTGAACTTTATTTTATTTTTCAGTTCCTGTCATCATTTTTAGGGTATCTAAAGTAACAAGAAATTAATCGTATCAAGGCAGACATTCACAGTCTGTTGCGCACCATTGCCTTGTCACATATATAAAACAAAACAAGACAAGAAACAGTATAATCCGTCCCGCCATTGACGCCTTCCCGTAGCCATCCAAAATCAAATACAAATAAAATCCTCCACCGAGCTTTTAAAGACAGAAAAAATGCCGTCACCGTATTCTTTTCATCCAGATTCTCTTTTTCTCTCTCTCACGATCTCTTAAGTTCTGTTTGTCTATCTGTCTGTCTCTCTGTCTGTCTGTCTGTCTATTTGTGTGTGTCTGTCTGTCTCTCTCTCTCGTTCTCACTCTCTCTGTCTCTGTCTCTTTGTATCTCTCTCTGTCACCACCGGACTCCTATCTTAATTTATCTGTCTGTCTGTCTGTCTTTCTCTCACACATATGCACGTGTTCCCCCGATCCCCACCCACTCACACACACACACACACACACACATATACACACACACACACACACATACATATATACACACACACACATAATATATGCACACATACACACACACACACACACACACACACACACACACACACACACACACACACACACACACACAGGCCGATTTCTGTTCTAGGCCAACTCAGCTTAGGCCGGCGTTGGTGAAGTAATAAGAAGTTTACAACAACAAAATGACTTTTCAATTGTAACCGTGTTAGCATTCAAAGCCAAACAAGAAGAAAACGTCAAACAAATTAAAAGAGAGAGAGAGTCCTCTACCAAAAAATGCTGTCGCCCTTTTTCCTCTCTTTCTCTCGCCATGCCGACCCCAGGTCTCATGGGCTTAGTCCGGCGTTTGTAAAGTGATAAGAAGTTTACACGATCAAATCTGCTCCACTGGCGGCAACCATAGGTCAGGCTTCTTGAAACAAACCTCAGGAAGACGACTCGTCCCAGAGGAAATCAAGCAACTGGGAAGAGCCGTCACTGAGGCTGCCCGGAACAGGCACGGATTGGTGCTATGTAGAGTCGCTCAGACTCAGACAGGTTAAGGGTTTTTAGCTGGTTGGATGTTGGATGTTGGATGTTTCAACGTCTGGACTGTCATCACACATTTTCGTTGTGGGCGTGAGATTGCTTGATGGTTGTCTTTGTTTGTTTGTTTGTTTTTGTTTTGTGTATATCACTTGTCGGCCTTATTTAGTATCCACGATCGATCGTATTCCTTATAGTAATAGATTAGGTACTTAATGTTCTTTCTAAGCCATACTAGACAACTAGAGTCTAACATTTAGATAAAAAGAAAACACACCAGTAACCAGGTTAGGTAAGTTTAAATCAATATTTCGGCATGTAACTGCCTTCTTCGGGATGGTATGGAAAGAATGGAATTTACCTCAATGCCTCGCTCGACTTACGTTTCCTAAATATATACTTCTTAACCCCAAGGTTTTTAAAAACAAATCTTTCACATAACATTTAATTTAGAACTCGACACTTGTCGCATGCATTTGTCGCACTTTTGTTTAAACCTTTGTTTTGGTACTGAAGACCGGTTTTGTGACAAAATGCGACAGCGGATGTTGCAGTAAACTCATGTTCGTCCTTGGCTCACACTTCCATGACTGTGCATGCGACAAGCAATTTAAAACCTGCGGCCAACAAACTAGAGTCTAAGTCAAAATATCTTATGTTCTTTGTGACAACTGGGTCAATTGCGGCATTAAGTAGTCCGGATTATGTTGAAAATAAAAGAGATCCTAAATCAACGTGCATTCATGATAAAGACAATATCATGGTGAAAAAGGATATCATTTGGTTATAGTCTTTCCACTTTCTGTGTCTTATCAGCAGTAACTATTTTGGTAAGATTTGGGTCATGACAAGCGTATCCTGTCCTGCCCAGACTGTGTAGGAAGGAGGAAGCCTTGCATAGTTTGCATGCATCACTCTTCGGTGATAGTGACTCGGGGCAAGGTTGCTGTTGTTGGTGATTACCATCTTCTCTCTGCAGGCTGCTGTTGATGCCTGGCTTGGCGTTACGTGAAAACACCTTGCTTTTGACACGAGCAAGTCCAGTGTCAAACACCTTTGGTATGGGGCGTGCTGGGCCCAGGTGCACGAGAAAGCAGTTATCAACCTGGTGGGTGCCAGCCGCGTCGTTTAATTGATTCAAATTGAGATTTGTTGTGCTTTGAACGAATCAGACCCCGCGGTTTGTTCTCTCCCGTTTGGGTGGCACCCACTTTTGGTTCGTGCACCTCGGCCCTGGTGGTACCACAGAGATATAGAATATTCTATATCTCTGTGGGTGGTACCCACTACAGTCACCCAGCTTGTTTTGTGGGGCGGCAAAGGTTGCTGTTGAAATGGACGATGTTGGAAAATAACTGTGTCGGGTTTGTATGGGTTGTGAAAGAGTGAACACTCTTGCATTTATTGGGGCAAACTTTCGCACGTGGCAAGCCACTAGCGAGTTGCTTGTGTGAAACACGTGGACAAGGAGCACGTGAGGAAAGTTAACCCCAATAAAAGTAAGAGTATTCACTCTTTCCCAACCCATTCTTCTTCTTCTTCTTCTGCGTTCGTGGGCTAAAACTCCCACGTACACTCGTGTTTTTTGCACGAGTGGAATTTTACGTGTGTGACCGTTTTTTACCCCGCCATTTAGGCAGCCATACGCCGTTTTCGGAGGAAGCATGCTGGGTATTTTCGTGTTTCTATAACCCACCGAACTCTGACATGGATTACAGGATCTTTTTCGTGCGCACTTGGTCTTGTGCTTGCGTGTACACACGGGGGTGTTCGGACACCGAGGAGAGTCGGCACACAAAGTTGACTCTGAGAAATAAATCTCTCGCCGAACGTGGGGACGAACTCACGCTGACAGCGGCCAACTGGATACAAATCCAGCGCGCTACCGACTGAGCTACATCCCCGCCCCTTCCCAACCCCTTCAACCCTGATAGAGTTATTTCAAGAGTTCGTCTGTAGTGTTATCTTCAATAGCTGTATACACACGATGGCCTGCATTTTTCTTTGATATAGTGGTTGCTGTGTGTAAACTACGTTCGTCTCCTGCCCATTGAATTGTATGTTGTTGAATTAATACTACTGTATATTTATTTTTTCAAATTGCACTCGTTTTCATAGCCTGAGCAGAACATCCAAAAAGAAAGATTACAGTTCACAGCTCAAAAAAGATGTACGTGAACTTCGTTCCTGCTGTGTCAATATTTACAGTAATTGCAGATGTTCCACTTACTTTTTATTTATTTTTATTTTACTAATTGATGATAAATATGCAAATGTTTCTCTTAAAGCACGACGTCATAATAAATGTTATCTGTTTTTTCTCACTTTTCACATCAAGTAATATTCAACAGGCCTTGCCATATTGTGGTCGCCTAGCCAAACAACAAACCAACACATCAGCCAATACCCCCCCCAAAAAAAACCCACAAAAACATCCTATGAACCAAATGTCATGAGAAGCTACGTTTTTAACACTTCTCTTCGATTTTTTTTCTGAACTGCGTTATTATTGTGTTACTCTGAAAAAGTGTCAAAAACATTATTGGCGTTTTATACAGAACGATTCCGGAGGTTAGATTGTCCCCGTTTTATTTTTCAGCGTTTCCTCTCTGATCCTCTTGATGGTTTCCTGTTGGCTTCGTTTCCGGGAAGTTATTTTCATCAAGCAGCGTCACAGCAATCAGCATATTGAAACCGAAACTGCTCCTAGAGAAGCAGGCAAATATTGAACATCGTTGAATATGTACTAAACTCAAAGCAGTAAAGTGGTCCTCCTTTTTAAAAGCTTCAAAGATCTGAGAAAAATGTTTTATTTTTAAGAGAGTCTAAAACTAGAGTTAACTATGCTCAAATTATTAAAAGAGAATGTGAGGAAGCAGGATCCTAAAAGGGGGGTGAGGACAGGGGGGATATCTTGTTGGAGGGAAGGGGGGTGGGGTGGGGGGGGGGGTTGGGGGGGAAGATCTTGCTTGGTGGCGACTTAAAACAAAGGGGTAGGGTGGGGGAGGGGAGTTTGTGGAATGGTCTACTATAACAAGAATGTCAATCTTATCCGCGCTTTACTCCTTCGTTCATGTTTATGTTTAAATCAAGGAAGTACTTTGAATCTTAAATTAGTAAGTTTTGTTTGTTTCAATAATGGTTGAAGTCTAGAGAACGCTGAGTTGGCAATCAACGATATCACAGCTACCTCAGACAATGCCTCGCTCGACATACGTTTCCTAAATATAATTATATACTTCTTAACCCCAAGGTTTTTAAAAACAAATCTTTCACATAACATCAGACACTTGTCGCATTTGTCGCTCTTTTGTTTAAAACTTTGTTTTGGTACTGCAGACCGGTTTTGTGAAAAAATGCGACAGCGGACGTTGCAGTAAACTCATGTTTGTCCTTGGCTCACACTTCCCGACAAGTGACTGTGCATGCGACAAGCAATTAAAAACCTGCGGCCGACAAATTCCAATGTGCCCAGGCCAAAGAAAATTGTCTATAGTGCGTCCCGATTCCCAGCACATATCTCGGATATTGCAAACGGAGCAGAAGTGTGTTAAAGGCACAGTAAGCCTCCCGTAAACCATCACAGAGCTCCCCGAGCGTCTAAATACAGTACAAGCATACTTCCATTTGAACGCTCACCGAACGGGAACATCCTGGCTGCTTTCTGTCGAGCGTGAGACATTTTCAAAGAATTTATTTTCGTAGACTTGTTCCGTTAACAACAACGGCGCCTCGTTTTTGCGCTAGACCTAACTTTTAAAATCTAAATAATAAATTGACAGCTTGTTACACAAACATTCTTTAATCATAAAAGAATTCGTTTTTCATCAAGACAAGATCAGAACAATTCGAAGTTGTGAAAGTTTAAAAAAAGAAAAGCCCGGAAGCAGGGTCACGCAAGGGTCGTAGCAGACGACGGCCGGTTTATCAGTGCAAATCGCCGTTCCTCTCAACAGTCAAAAGCCATCGCTAGAGTTCTTGTGAACCACAGCCGTTGTTTCGTGCATAAAAAAAACGTGCTATTGTAGATAAGCTCACGTCGAGTCGCATTCAAATGACTAACTATGACGACTGCATTGTGAAAAGGGAAAACTGGATCACACGGGTTCACGATGGCTCAGGGGTAAGATAAACCACGCAAAAATAAATTCTTTGAAAATTGTTCGCTCTTTACGGAGGGCACCTAGGATGTTCTCAATTGGTGAGTGTTTAAATGAAATGGTGTTTGTACTGTGTGTAAAAGCCTGACCGTATCTGTGATGGTTTACGGGAGGCTTACTCTGCCTTTAACAGCTCCTAAAAATAACCATTTTTTTCGAAGAAGATGATTGTTTCTGAGCATGGCTATTTTGCGCTGACAAAACACGTTCACGATCTGAAAACCCAAACTCACATAACTCGGACATTTCCAGAGCAGAAGTATATTACTTAACTGCTTCTGAGACTGAATTTTTTTCAGTTGCATGGTTACGATAGTTTCCGGACATGCTGAAACAGTAACTATGCTCACAGGCTAAAAACTCAAGCCCTGACAACTTTTTCAACACACTCAGACTTTGTGCACCGTTTGTGGAACTGACTGACGTATGTATACCCCGAGCCCCATAACACTAAAAGTTCCATCGACTTGATGTCGCCGGGTAGATCAGGACTGGAGATCAAAGGCGATCGGCTGAAGCATTAAATATTTACGACAGCTTTCTATCAATCAATCACTGCCCATCCCGAGGCCGTTCTAAAGCCCGGTTCCAATTCCATGGCCGGTTTCCTGGGTTGCTCGCGGAGAGCCGTAACAAAGAAGATATAAACACATTATTTTCCATCCAATTCGAAACGCTTCGGCGCGCTGATGAGTCGGTGCTATACGACGGGCCGTATTAGCGAGAGTAGGGGCTAATGTGTTTGGCTTTCAACATCAGCTCTGCTTCCCTTTGGTTTTCGGTCGGTCTGTTGCGGTGTTGTGTCAGTGTGAAAACAGAATCAGTCCTGGCGCTAAAATACACCACCCGCTTTAGCTGCCAGTACAACAGAATTGAGAAAAAAAATCACCTGCTGTAGCTGTGATTGGTATTGACTGGCTTCCATTGTGTTGAACTGCTATCGATTTGATGGTTTTTCAAAATACCGTGTGTGTGTGCTTGTGTCCTGGTTCGTATGGGCTGAAGTGGCGAGTGCTGATTGTGATTTATTAAGCGATCCAGAGGAGTATGTGTTGTCTGATGATGTTGCATTACGTCCTCTGTACTGGTTCAAAAAGTTCCTTTTGAAAGCAGCAGCCCATTTGTATTGATTAGTATCGATGGTTGTATAGGAGTGTGTGTTTTTCTGGTGTTGGGCCTTGCAAAAAGTACGGGGCATACACTATATATCAATTAGCAAACGCTTGCTTTGGATTAGTGCTATACTCACCTTAAACGCGTGATATAACTGATTGATAACGTGCTTTCATTCACCACTGGTCTCGGTCAAATGAAGTATCGAGACATGAGTACAGAGAGGGCTTGGAGCGTTAAGTAATATTGGACTATAGCTACACACACGCTAATAACAACCGCTGTTTTTTTGTAGTTCGAAAGCACTTTTCTACCAAACTCATGTCAAAAACAGTCAAACCTGCCCTGGCGACCACCTCTTTATAA
>NC_090256.1:47099018-47135126 GCF_037325665.1 Littorina saxatilis
TATTTCAGCGGCCGTCTCAATTAATGCTGGCTACCAGCTTCTTTTTGCGATGGCCCGGGCGGGTTTCGTCTTACCGGCGAGACAATTAGGGTGCTAGGAGAGATTATAAGTTTAATTAGAATGACAATAACGTATGATTCAGTCCCTGCGGGGCCACAGATGTCCCCTATGGGACCGCGGCCGTCCCATCTGCCCGCCTGCACCCAAAACATCTGGGGTCTTCCTGGCTTCCGAAAACACTAGTGAAGCGGCCACAGAACGCCAGGCAGCTAGCCTTTTTATCTTGTTTTGTTGTGCCTCCGTGGGCTTTCTTCTTCTTCTTTTTCGTGTGTTTGTGTGATGCATTGCGTGATGTTCTTTTTGTTGCTTATGTTGTTATGTCGCAATGCTGAGTGTACTGTATACAGAGTACTCTCGTACTTTGGTGTAGATAAACAAATATATTGCTTCATTTTAATTTTGACTGTCATGTTCGTTTCTCCTCTTAGTTTTGTTATTTGTGGGTCTGGTTTTTTGTCCGTGTTGTAGTAGGCTTAATACACAGAAATTTTGATTAAAAAAAAAAAGCATCGATTCTGTTGTTTTTATGTTGCAAGCCCAGTTTTATGTACCTTAAGATTACTTTCATTGTGATCAAAAACAGTTTCTTCATGATCATTTGTGCGGTCTGTTTCTATCCATCAGTGCCTTTTTTATTTGTTTTTTGGTGCTTGTTTTGGGTAATGCATCCCGACTTTCTGTCATTTAGCGTTACTTCTGTTGGTATGTCGCAACCGTATGTACCGCAATACGGAAAGTACTTTTACAAAAATACAAAATGATTGCTTAATGTTCATTTTTGTTGAATTTGTTACAGGTCGACTCTGTTCCTGTTGGACTCTCCCCCCCCTCTCTCTCCCCCTCTCTCCCTCTCTCTCTCTGTCTATCTCTCTCTCCCTCTCTCTCGCCCTTTCTCTCTCTCTCTCTCTTTCTCTCTCTCTCTCTCTCTCTCTCTCTTTCTCTCTCTCTCTCTCTCTCTGTTCCACTCTCTCTCTCTCTTTTTTTTCTCTCTCTCTCCCACTCTCGCTCTCTCTTTTTTCTCTCTCTCTCCCACTCTCTCTCTCTCTCTTTCTCTCTCTCTCTTTGAACGCTTTGTCTAAAAAGAAATAGCAAAAGTAAAAGAAATGTGCGCATGAAAAGCATTCGACGTCTCTCTCTCTCTCTCTCTCTTCCACTCTCTCTCTCTCTTCCACTCTCTCTCTCTCTCTCTCTCTCTCTTTCTCTCTGTCTCCCACTCTCTCTCTCTCTCTCTCTCTCTCTCTCTCTCTCTCTATCTTGCCCTCTCTCACCTCAACCCCACCCCCACCCCCGCTCCCTATCCTACCCCACCCCGACGTCGAATGCTTTTCATGCGCACATTTCTTTTACTTTTGCTATTTCTTTTTAGACAAAGCGTTCAAAGAAATCCAGTTGGCACTGCTCCTCACTGCATTCTGCTCGTCCTTTTATCTATATTCTTTTAAGAACTGTTAGAGACAAAGAGTATTCAAAGTTGTGAAATTCTCATGCAGATGTCTTCCGCTTTTGTGCGTCAAAAACTTCGTTGGAGGTCAAGGAACTATATTTCATCTGTTAAAACTTGAATACCGAAATTGGGTCAAGACTGCACAAAAGGGTTTTTGCACGTGTACAGTTGCGAAATTCTCGTGTAAAATTATTATTTTCTTCATCGTTGATTTTTCGCTCTTCCATTTCTCTAAAGGCGTGATTGGAAAGTCCTTGACAAAACAACTTAAATGCCAGATGACACTCCCTTGTATCAGAGACTGAGGTTGTGTTGTTTGTTTGTCTGTTTGTTTGTTTTTATGCTGGTTTATGTGTCTGTTCTCTCTCTCTCTCTCTCTCTCTCTCTCTCTCTCTCTCTCTCTCTCTCTCTCTCTCTCTCTCTCTCTCTCTCTCTCTCTCTCTCTCTCTCTCTCTTTAGTCAGTCTTCACAGAAGAGCAGTTAAGCTTATAATGCTAAAAAATCACACTCCTTCGGAATCTGATTATAAAAATTTGCAAGTATTACCATTTCAAAAAAGATTAATGTATAATAAAGGTTTTATGATGCATAAAGTGATGTCAGGATATGCACCGGAGACATTACGTGATAATTTTATTTTAAACTATAACAGACTAAAAATCATAACACCGACTCCACGTATTGACCTTTTCAAATCAAGCCTTCTTTATTCAGGTGCGGTCCTATGGAACTCACTGCCTATTTTTCTTAAGCATAAAACAAACACAGACAGCTTCAAAAAAAATTATATGTCGCACATAATGCAACTAAACATGTGCTGAATGGTTCATCAATTCATTTAAAATGTATGTGCATGTTAAACAAAATTATAATAATATGCAGATCTAAATTAAGTTATGTTAAAAATTGACACTTGGAAATTGTACTTAAAATGCAGCATGACAATTTATTTTTTAAATTTGTATCTGTATATACAGTTATAATGTATTAAGTTTGATGTGATAGTTCTTTGATTATATTGTTTTCTGTTCTTGTTGACCCTATATTAGGGCGAGGGCTGGATGTAAAAAAGCAATATTCTTGCTTATCTATTACCCTCGATAATAAAGATTTTGTCTTGTCTTGTCTTGTCTTGTCTTCTCTCTCTCTCTCTCTCTCTCTCTCTCTCTCTCTCTCTCTCTCTCTCTCTCTCTCTCTCTCTCTCTCTCTCTCTCTCTCTCTCTGACCCACTCTCTCTCTCACCCACTCTCTCACCCATTCTCTCTCTATTTCTCTCTCTCTCTCTGACCCACTCTCTCTCTCTCTCTCTCTCTCTCTCTCTCTCTCTCTCACCCACTCTCTGACCCACTCTTTCTCTCTCTAGCTCTCTCACTTTCTCTCTATTTCCCCCTCTCGGTGTTTCTGTATATATCTTACTTTTTGTTTCTTCAAAGCCACAACCTGCACCAAAAAGTCACTTATTTCCCACAATTCTCGTTCAGCAAGGTTAAAAGGGGCCCGAGAGGTCTTAAATTGGGGAGGGGGGGGGGGGGGTGTCTGGAAAGGGGGGTCCCACTGTATCACCAATCAGCCATACGGTGACAATCAATTCTGTTGGCGAATGTTTTGAGTGCAATAAAAAGGCAGATGCAACAATGAAACAATGTAAAAATCAAAACTTGACTAAATATAAAAACCAACATACATCTCAAGGGGCAACCAACTGAGTGAATAACAATATCTTGGAACCCCCCCCCCCCCCCTCCTTTTAAAACCGCCATTTTTAACAGAAAGTCAAGTCTCGACAAAGGAAATACAAAAAGAAGAAAGGTTAGTTTATGAAGCGTTTACTTGCAGACAAAATGCACAAGTACGCCAGTCTCGTGATCTTTATATAGTGGACGGACAACCAATACAAATGTTACAAATAATAATCAGAGAAAACAGGACCTCAAAAAGATGGCAGTGCTTTCTGCTATGGTTGTAGGATGGTGCCAGACTCACTGCGAATGTGGAATAGTTTAAGCTTTGTTTAATTTTATCTCATATAATAAGCGGTACATTTTCCTATATCTATGTTAAAGGGCTAACTTTTCTTCTACAAGTAAACCTCAAAATATTAAATCTTGCAATTTGTGAGCGGTTGTTTTCTACAAATTCTCGCGCCAAGTCTAGAATCAGGACGGTCTTAAAAAAAGGACGATTCTACAGTACCCAGGGATCTTCAGTTGAGAAGGCAATGAAACAGCACACCACAGTTTAACTGAGGCTAATTCCGCAACGTGCACTTGACTGCCCCCTTTCCCCCCATTGTTCAATCACTCTTCAACCCCGTCTAAACTCCTCAAGCCTCCGCTCTCCCTCTATTGCCCTTCATCGCATCTTCTCCTCTGAATCTCTGCAGCTTTCTCCCGATTTCCTCCTTCAGTTTCGTTTTGCTTGTTACTGTCTTCTGACTGTCTCTCTGTCTGTATTTCTGTTTCTGTTTGTCTTTCTCTGTCTATTCCTATGATTATGTTCTTTCTCACTCTCTCTGTCTATCTCTGTTGATCTCTTTCTCTCTCACCTAATTCTGCCTCTGTTCCCCTCCTCTTTTTCTGTTCTATCCATTGCTCTTTCTCCTTATGTCTCCCTCTCTCCCCTTCCTCTCCCGTTCTCTCTCTATCTCTTTCTCTCTCTGTTTCAGTCTCTGTCTCTCTCTCTCCTCTCTCTCCTCTCTCTCTCTTCTCTCCCCTCACCCTCTCCACCCCCTCCCTCTCAGTCTTTCTTGCCGCTGCTGCTGTTTCAGTCTGTGTGTGTGTGTGTGACCTTTTTTTCGCCTTCTTTTTTCCGCGATGCCTGCGCTGGCGAAAAGACGGGCGGGGCCCTTTGATATCAGCGCGTCGCTAATTAGGCAAAATCTGATTAGCTGAGCGACCCCTGTGCCATCTGTCCCTCCATTTGTTGACTCGTCGGCTTGGTCCCTCCCGTTATACCCGCTATAATACCCGTTATACCCTGCTATGTACCCGTTTAAGCCTGCATGGCCTAGCCGCTTCCAGGCTGCTGCCAGCAGTCAAGCATCGAGACTGTGGAATAGGTTTCGGGTGGTCGATATGGCAAAGTTTTGAAGGGAAGCGGTTCTTTACTGTCGTTGACCATTATAGTGCTGTTTTGTTGACGGACATTTGCTCGTGTTTTCGGGGCTCACATTTGCAATTTATTGCTTGCTAGAGGGTTGGTTAAACTGAAAACAAGCATAATTATGGAAGATTCATTTTTCTGATGATGCTAAAGATGCTGCTGCTGCTGATGATGATGATGGAGATGATAATGATAATGATGATGATGATGATGATGATGATGATGATGAGGAGGAGGAGGAGGAGGAGGAGGAGGAGGAGGAGGAAGAAGATGAGGATTGAGATCGTGTGATGATTATATTCAAAATTGTAAAGAGAAGCTAACAAACACTTTTTGCGTAAACGTCTCGTCTAATTATTTTGTTTTTGTTTTTTGTTTTATCAAATAATTAATCATTCACGTGTGGGTCGTCCTCCTTATTTACCGGTTGTTGTTTTTACAACAAATAACTAAATAAGTTGCAAAAGACGCAGTTCACAAAGAGATCTTTGAAAGAAATGTTTGGCTTGACTTGAGTTGTAAGTTTACACAAATAAATCTAACTCTTCTTGCTGGATATTTTCTCTGGAGCAAGTCCATGGTAGCCTGCATGCAAATTTAATTCCACAGTTTCACTGACTTTCTTTAACTGGCTGTCTGAATCGTCTAAAGACGGTCACAATGCCATTGACAAAGAGACAAAGCGAAGCAAAGGACACAGTGACAATGACAAAGATAAGGGCAATTCACCTGGCGAAAGCCATAGAGAACAAGCCGCCGAGACTTTTTGTCTTTTTTTTAAATCGATCGCGGTTTTTGTGCGAATGTGTGCTTCGGGGTGGGTTTAGTGGGAGTGGAACGGGTGGAATGTGTGTGTGTGTGTGTGTGTGTGTGTGTGTGTGTGTGTGTGTGTGTGCGTGCGTGCGTCAACGTGTGTGTGTGTGCTTGCTAGTTTGTGTGTGTGTGTGTGTGTGTGTGTGTGTGTGTGTGTGTGGTGTCAGTGGCTGTATTCAACTGTCTGTGTCTATGTCTAAGGGTCTGAGGGTTTGTGTTTCAGTCTGGCTGTGTCTATGGTTCTGTGTCATATTTGTGTCAATGTCTCTGAATCCGGTCAGCTAGTGCAAAGTTATTCAGGAGTGTCCAGCAGCCGTAAAGATCCCTCTTCGTGGCACAGAGTAACATAAGTGGCGAGGAAATGTTAATGAGGTAGCTGTCATTCTGACC
The DNA here is from genome assembly GCF_037325665.1 of Littorina saxatilis. Taxonomy (NCBI): domain Eukaryota; kingdom Metazoa; phylum Mollusca; class Gastropoda; order Littorinimorpha; family Littorinidae; genus Littorina; species Littorina saxatilis. The sequence goes on from NC_090256.1 coordinate 47,104,828, forward strand.
CTTGCAACGCTGACTTTGACTGTGTCGTTTTTGCTACGTGGAAAGATGCAACAAGAATTTATGGAACTTTCAACACGCACATAACTGCTACTCTGGGAAGTATCAGAAAAAAACAAAAGTAAATAGCACTATTCAGTAGGACTCAAAAAGAAGGTGGTATGGCATTCCATGCGAGACATACAACAGAAGGAAAGGGTCCTTCCTTCGAGAACAGAGAGGAGTTCGGGGAGGAGGGGTGGGTGGTCGGGGGGGGGGGGGGGGGTGGGGGAGGCAGAAAAGAATATCATTCACACCATCCAGGACGTTGTGCTTTCAGATTGGATTCACGCAAGAGTCAAAAGATCGGAAAAAGCAAGAAAATTAAAAATAAAAAAAAAGGAGATTGTCCATTTTGAGAAAAGAGGGGCAAGGTGGCGAGGAAAAGAACAGAAGAAGAAAAGATGGAGATTGTCCATTTTGAGAAAAGAGCGCAAAGTGGCGGAGGGGAACGGTTATCAAGATGTTCGGCGGGACCCTCGTATCCTGCGCCAGAAGAGAAGATGACTATCAGCCGGCGCCTCCAGACACTGAGACATAAATCACCGTCTGCCACAGCCACCTATCGATCCCCGCCGCCCCTGTCGCTAACTTCATCAACGTCTTGAAACTATACCTCTTGCCTCAGTGGCGTGGCTGCTGGGCTGATGCTCGTAGGGGTAGTGGTGGTAGTGAGGTCTTTCTCACCCTGCTTCGTCGTTGTGGATGCGAGGCTGTAGCTTAGTTGTGTTTGGCATTACAGGACAGTTTTGTTGTTGTTGTGTGGGTTGCTAAGGAGATTGACTTAGTTTAACAACATAAACAAGCTCGTTTTGGGGACATCTTCGTGAGTCTGTTTCTTCAAAAAGATTCAAGTAGCAAAGTAGCAATGTTGGAGACAACATTTCAACAATTTGTAGTCTTCTCTTTGGCTTCTCTTTGAATTTCAGATAATGTTACATGCTGTGTTAATATATTTTTACTTACACATATGCAGCGGAGTTCTTCTTCCAGCATTTGTTTGGAGAGCTGCATTGCATCCATTTTACTCAAGCAAGACGCCAATCCTCGGCCACTCTGAAATCACAATCCGCCTCTGACAGATACAGTGTGACAATCCTGTTTTCCGTGTCTTTTCAATGTACTTAGTAAAAGCAAAATACCAAAGGTGACAAGGTCGTTTTCATGAATTTACAAGGACTCTTTTTTTCATGAGCCTTAAGCGCAACTTACAGATAGTCACACACACACACACACACACACACACACACACACACACACACACACACACACACACACACACACACACACACACACACACACACACACACACACACACACACACACACTTTTGCAAGTAGACAAAGTACAAACTAAATTGGGAGAATTTGTATATAATTGCTTCAAAAAAAAGAAACAATGTAATCATTTGGTTATTTATCTTCCCGTGTCTTATAAACACTACGTTTCATGACAATAAAGTTTATTCGTATTCGTATTCGTATTCACACACTGTGACAAACACACACACACACACAAACGAAAGGCATAAAAAAAGAAAGAACGAACCAAAAGAACAAACAATGAAAACATATAGACAAAACAGAAAGAAAAGACAATACATCAACAAAAAAAACCAAAAAAACCTAAAAATAAAGAAAAAATACAAGCAGAAAATAATCCTTTCTTCGTCCATTGAAGGGAAAAGTCCATGTGGCAGGAACAGCAGAAGGGCCGAGCCTTACATCACGGGGCAGAGGAGCGGGACACGGAACACGTCAATGGATGTAGCGTCCACAGGGACCGTCTGTCAATCGCCCACAGTAAATACATCCCCCTACACTCTGCCACACAACACTTTAAAGGGGTGTGTGTGTGTGTGTGCGTGTGCGTGCGTGAGTGAGTGAGTGAGTGCGTTTGTGCGTGCTTGCGTGCGTGCATTCGTATGTCTGTGCGTGTGTGGGTGCGTGGTGCGACTATGCGTGTGTCTTCATACAATGACTAAGATAAAACTTTCCCGGAACAAACACCGAAAGCACCCTGTCACTGCATTTTGAGCTGATGTTAAGCGCTACATAAGTACGTTTCATTCTAAATTGGATAAGTAACCAACAAACCTGTGACCTGCTTCAGTATAACCCCCCAAAAAATCATTCACAAACGAACGCCGCTATTCAGTGTTTCCAGCCTGCGCTCCTCGTATCGCCTCGAGAATACGACTCTCCTAATTTATTGTAAAAAAGAAGAACAAGTCGCGTAAGGCGAAAATACAACATTTAGTCAAGTAGCTGTCGAACTCACAGAATGAAACTGAACGCAATGCAACGCAGCAAGACCGTATACTCGTAGCATCGTCAGTCCACCGCGCACGGCAAAGGCAGTGAAATTGACAAGAAGAGCGGGGTAGTACTTGCGCTGAGAAGGATAGCACGCTTTTCTGTAGCTCTCTTCGTTTTAACTTTCTGAGCGTGTTTTTAATCCAAACATATCATATCTATATGTTTTTGGAATCAGGAACCGACAAGGAATAAGATGAAATTGTTTTTAAATTGATTTGGACAATTTAATTTTGATAATAATTCTTATATTTTTAATTTTCAGAGCTTGTTTTTAATCAAAATATAACATATTTATATATTTTTGGAATTAGAAAATGATAAAGAATAAGATGTACGTAAATTTGGATCGTTTTATAAAAAATTTTTTTTTTTTACAATTTTCAGATTTTTAATGACCAAACTCACTCATTAGTTTTTAAGCCACCAAGCTGAAATGCAATACCAAACCCCGGCCTTCGTCGAAGATTACTTGACCAAAATTTCAACCAATTTGGTTGAAAAATGAGAGCGTGACAGTGCCGCCTCAACTTTCACGAAAAGCCGGATATGACGTCATCAAAGATATTTATTTAAAAAAACGTATGGGGATTTCATACCCAGGAACTCTCATGTCAAATTTCATAAAGATCGGTCCAGTAGTTTAGTCTGAATCGCTCTACACACACACACACACACACACACACACGCACATACACCACGACCCTCGTCTCGATTCCCCCCTCTACGTTAAAACATTTAGTCAAAACTTGACTAAATGTAAACAAAACTTGACTAAATATAAAAAGGCAGTACATAGACGCCAAAGTAGAAGACCAGGGGAAGGGCGACAAAGCTGTGTTTGTGTCGGCCTGCCTCCATGCATCTTTGATGACCTTGGCAATGTCAGTGTAGCTACGTGGTTCACGTGCATCATTGGCCACGTGATGAGGCTGACCTGCGCTGACACAACGCGGCTATAGCGGCTTGGTTTTTTGTTGTCCAGATGCTAGGCTAGTGAGGGTATTCTCAGGATGTTTCAGCGATGAAGGAGTACTATACTAAAATTATTATGGGGGCGAGGACGCCCCCATTCTATACGGATAGTTTAGAGGTTGACCATGGGCAGCGCCATTTTGTTGTGAAATACGTCATCAGTTTGTGTACACAGGAAGTTGTGACATCCGTCACCCTATGGGAGGGGTGAAGGCAACATTGTTCATCTGTAGAAAGTTGTGAAATCCGTCACCCTATGGGAGGGGTGACGTCAAAATTGGTCATCACAGAGTTTGTGTAACACAGGAAGTTGTGAAATACGTCACCCTATGGGAGGGGTGACGTCAAAATTGTTCAACAAAAACATGATATGTCGCATTGTGCAGGGTCAACTGCAACAAACTCAAACCGAGCCATTCATACCTAGCTGTATTTGAGAGACTTATATACCCGACATTTTTATTTCTTATTTTTAGCACAGGTGTAGGAAAAATCATGAACCAAAATGTTATTTATTTTCTAATTTAACATTTTTTTTTACAAATATGACCATGGTCTTTTAAACATACAGTGACATTAAACATTGTTATGTTAAAACAAAGAAAAAAGAAATAAAGCTTTTGTGCACAAATCAGAAAATACATTGTACATTTTACCTACAGGCCAAACAGTGTCTGTTGGCGGCAGAGGGCCCAGCAAGTTGCTATTTTTAGATCGATTAAAAGTTGTCAAGAACAGGCGCTTACATTTGGATGTGTCCACTGATAGTAGGTTTGGTTGTGATCAATCAGAATGATGTAGGAATAAAAATGTATGACAGTTTGGTATGATGACATGTAATTCAAATATGCTGAAATGTAATATTATACATGATATAATATTATTATGGCTGTTGCCATGACCATGAACCCCAAGAAAGGTTTAATGTTATGTAAAATCAAAATACCAAAATCAAGCACCTATACTAATCTGGTCTACGGTGCGGCTTGGACCAAAAAAGGATGGACACGCAACTCGCTCAGCCAGCCAGCGCTGCGAGACTTACAGCGGCCAACTTCGCCGCGGCGCGCTCATTGGCTAAGTATTGAACTTGCGTCAAGGCCGATGCGCGTAGATTCCCAGAATGTTTACTTTCGGTTAGATTCTTCGACAGCATTCGCAGAGGTGACTGCCGTATTGTGTACCGCAGTCAGAAGTAATTTATTACTTTTGGGAGTTTAGTAACGTGATATCAGTTTTCAATTGTTCGTTCACTTATATTGCTTTCAGATTTAACACACAAGAAACAGTAGCACGGTTTTCGTTGCGAAAATGTGCATTGGCAGTGCTACGCGATCGAATTGTGTATTATGTACACGCGGTGTTCTTCTCAGGAAAAGACCGAAGCGACATGTGACGTCAGTCGTTCAGCCCGCGAGCGGTGGGATGGGGGGGTTCACATGGTTTGTTTGTTTCAGAACCACACCCATATACACACATTTCACATGTAAACCATTTGTCCGCCCCCTGTCGATATTTATCGACTAAGTTCCTTGTCATTTGCATTAACATTGGATGGCATTGGAACTATGTAGAGTGTCAATCATTGTAGACTGTTCTACTTCAAAACAAATCTGTCATTGTTATTCTAGGATGTATTCGTCTTTCTGATTTTTACACCCCCGGTATAGGGGTGTGTATAGGTTTTGCTCGATGTGTTTGTTTGTTTGTTTGTTTGTTTGTTTGTGTTCGCATATAGATCTCAAGAATGAACGGACCGATCGTCACCAAACTTGGTGAACAGGTTCTATACATTCCTGAGACGGTCCTTACAAAAATTGGGACCAGTCAAACACACGGTTAGGGAGTTATTGGTGGATTAAAATTATACAAGGACTTATAGAGGGACATCTTCATGGTCAAAGGGAAATAACCATTCTCACTCAGTCACTGCCACCAACTGAGAAGGTTATTTCCCTTTGACGGGGGCGTTTTTCCTACCTCGTAGGAATTTCTTGTTTTTCTCGTTTTATGTGGTATTCTGTTATTATGCTCTCTCTCACGCATCAACACAAACAAACAAACAAACAAACAAACAAACAAACAAAACAACACAACAAGCAAAGGAATAATAGAAACTGACAGCGCACGGTGGCGTCGTGTTCACGTCTGGTTCTTGTCCCCATTTGAAACACCTCTATGGAAAAAATGCTCCATGACCCAGGAGATGTGTGTCCCACTGATGAAGGAGAGACCAGCGCAGGGTATCAGGGGGGATATGAAGTCCTATTAACCTCTTGCACATTGAATATCACGTCTCTATCCCACCCCTTCTTCACAGGTCTTGCCTGGCGCATCCAACCCTTCCTCTTTATATGTCCACTTACGCTTGTGCTGAAAATGCCTGGGAACGGGAGTCGAGATGGGAGAGGGGAATGAGAGGAGAGAACAGAGATAGAGGGGGAGGGAGAGAGAGAGAGAGAGAGAGAGAGAGAGAGAGAGAGAGAGAGAGGGAGAGAAAGTGAGAGTGAGAGAGAGAGAGTGTGTGTGTGTGTGTGTGTGTGTGTGTGTGTGTGTGTGTGTGTGTGTGGGAGGTGGGGGTGGCGAGAAGAGGGAGTGGTAACTGAAAATTCGGTAACAATTGTGTATCAATTAATCAAATCAATGGAGATGGGGAGGGGAGAGTGAGATAGAGAGAGAGAGAGGGAGAGAGAGAGAGGGGGAGAGAGAAAGAGAGAGTGTGTGTGTGTGTGTGTGGGGGGGGGGGGTGGTTAGAAGAGAGAATGGTAACTGGAAATTCGGTAACAACTGTATATCAAATAATCAAATCAATGGAGATGGGGAGGGAGAGAGAGAGAGAGAGAGAGAGAGAGAGAGAGAGAGAGAGAGAGAGAAAGGGAGAGAGAGAGAGAGAAGAGAGAGAGAGAGACGGGGGGTGGGGGTGAAGAGAGATATGCGTAGGGGAGAGAATGGTAAGTAACAATAAGGTATCGATGGTTTAATATAATTCATCCATCCATTCATCAATCAATCAATCAATCAATCAATCAATCAATTAACCAATCAAAAAGTACGAATATATACATAACGGCATTGTCTTTTACCTGATTTTTACCAGTGAGCTGTCTGCTTTTCTGGGCATTAAAACTGTGGTCCATATACATTTTCACTGAACACTAAATGTAGCAAACATGAATGTCGCGATATATTTAATATCTGGTTCAGGGTCCGGCGATTGTCATTACATCGTGCGCTTTGTCATTCTCACCTAAGTATCCTTGAAAACGTATACCAGCAGCGCCATCGACCATCAATCACGAAATGCAAATATAGGCCAGTGCCATCGAAAAACCATCTATACGGAAACTTAATTTGTTTTTCTAGCACCGAAACGGTATTATTAAACAAAACAAACAAAAAAATCAAAGAAGAAGAAAAAACTGTGCTTCATTTCTGATTGTTGCAGGGTCCTGTTTGAAAAGCTCACTTCCATGTTTGTTCAGTCCTGAAAGAGGACGGGAGGGCAATCCGCACGGTTCCATTGTTGCGTGACACGAAGGCTCTGGAGCGTGAACCATGACCGCCTCATCATTTCTCCCTTCCCTGTTCTATTTTCAAGTTTTATCACAGGCGGAAAAAAGTTTTATCACCGGCTTTGCATGGGAGGACGACAATACTAGCGATGTTGTTGACACGGGCCCTATAGTGTGTACCTATCACTTAGATCCCCACTGCCGATTTTTTTTGATTTTTTTTTACCATGGAGGCCTGTCAGTAATGGCCGCCCCGTGCCAATTCCATTAGGCCACCCGCCGGCTTGTCTTTTTAGGCCCCAAAACGATAGATTAGGAATTCATTTGTTTGCCGTTTGCGCTGCACTAACGCCGCTAAATTTCCGACCCGTGTCGCTGGCCCCGTGTGGGCTTGGCTGAGTCAACATGGCCGCCTCTCGCCGAATCTCGCGGTGAATAGGGCGAGCGTTTGGCCTGCACGAGCCGCCTTGTGTGGCGCCGCATCGTCACCCACTAATAACTCTCCCATCATTGTCTGATTTATGCACACTGCACAGATTTGAAGAAATTGCAGCAAATATTTACCCCGCTGATGCTTCCCTTCCACATTATCCACCGGCGGTTTTCAAACAAATCGGGCGCTCACCCGCCTTGCAGTATTTGTCAAGTTGCAGCAAACGTTCGTGCGCTTGAAAGCCAATGGCGGGCCGCTCATGACGGCTTCGGATCTGCGGATTAATGAAATAGCATCACAGGCGAAGTCCTTCAGTGATCCGTTTCACGTATTGCTGAACTGGTCTTGGCTTTAACACAAGCTGCGAACCGCAAATCTGTGGATTATTAAAATAGCATCATGGCCATCTAGGACCTTTTGGTCGTTCATTCGAAGAAAAGCTGAAGTATGACCTTGACACGAAATTGCGATCCGGACATTAATCTACCCTTTAACCGAATACATCACGGTCTATTAGGCCTTCAATGACCCGCGGTCTGGGGAAAATCTGATCTTGGCTAGTCCACGTTTTGAACTGTTAGTGAATAAGTTGTATTTTATGTTTTAAACGGCCTGAAACTTCAAGGCAATTTTCCTTGTTTTTATAAGGGCAGTAAAATCAAGTATTGAGTCTTGACACGTAAATCAAAAACCACAATTCACCATTTTCCAAGAGCCAGGGGTAAACAGAAGTCTTGCTATGACCTCACCGAATTGTTTTGTACATTTGCTGTACAGAGATAGACATTATTGAACAATTCGAAAACCACTCAGTCAGTACCTCATTAAAAAAAAATTTAAAAAAATTCTCCCAGAAATGTGGGTCACTTTCTCTGAGTGGAAAGCAAGCAGAAAAGAGAGTCGCGCTTCCCAGGTGTATACGTGTTTATGTGTACTCAGCCTCCTGCACGTTTCTCAGAATGACAGAGGTCTTTTACGTGCCACACAAGTGACAAGGGTGTGGGACATGAATACCTTATATGAGCCTGCACATTCAATGGACCATGTGTATGTGTGTGTATGTGTATGTGTGTGTGTGTGTGTGTGTGTGTGTGAGAGAGAGAGAGAGAGAGAGAGAGAGAGAGAGAGAGAGAGAAAGCGAGCGAGCGAGAGAGAGAGAGAGATAGAAAGAGAGAGAGAGATAAAGAGAGAGGGAGAGAAAGAGAGAAAATTGGAGAGAGAGAGGGAGAGAGAGAGTGGGAGAGAGAAAGACTAACACAGAGAGGGGGGGAGAGGAAAAAACAACAACGGTATTGTGACCTCCTAACAGGGCGTTCCCACGGCGGCAGTCCCAAGGGCGCGGCAGTTAATAGGGTGATCAACAAGAAGTTAGTCCGCCTCCACCCCACGGGGGGATCTATAGCTGGCAGCAACCACTGGTGAACAAAACCTGCCTGCTTCCTTCCTCCCGGCCGCCCCTGCTCTTTGGTTCCAGCCAACAATAGGATGGAAATAGAGTCCGCCATGTTGGTGGCTGTCAAGGGACGTTACTCAAACGGCTGGGGTCACTCTGCCATCAGAGTTCCATGTCTTGCCTTTCCGTAGGGTGCTTGAGAATTAAAATAGCAGATTTGTTTTTTTAAGAAGAGGTAGAGGAGGGGGAGGGTCGGTGTCATGGTTGTTACGCTCTTGCAAATCACGCGTAAATACTAAAGCCGAGGTCATTAATCCGCCTAATGAGAACATGCTGTTCGGCAATAATAAATGAAGTCTTTCTGGGTGCACTACTTTGTCTGCAACAGAGGAAGGAAACCTTGTTATACTGTGTGTCTATTAATAGCCGGTAATTCCTCCAATGACCTACTTTTGATATGATATACGGTCGCCATAGGGTCGTACATTTTCCTCAGAAAACGATACACAAATATGTGGGCCTTCGATGGTCAGTGAGTAGCACAGTTATCCAAGGGAAGCTACCCTCTGAGAACTTCCGTTTGCCGAGGACGCCAATGGCGTGTCAACAAGTTTTGATCTCAAGTGTTGTATGATATTGTACTGCGTAATAGTTCATCTAACTATTTTTCAAAATATGTGTGTAAAATATGTTTTTAAAAATATAACCACTGGTCTCTTAATGAACCCATTTTTTCAAAGGACCATAGCAGAAACACAAGTTCTAATTTCATTTACTTCATGTCTCAACAGTACTCACTGGATTAAGAAGAAGCATTTCACAAAGATTGATTACGAAGAAGCTTCAAGTTCCACACAGACTTATCTATTTGCAACCAGTGTCGGAACCCTGTTGTCCAACGTCTGACCTAAAACTAACGTGAGTGTGTGTGTGTGTGTGTGTGTGTATGTGTGTGTGTGTGTGTGTGTGTGTGTGTGTGCGTGTGCGCGCGCGCGCGCGTGTGTGTGTGTGAGTGTGTGTGAGTGTGCGCGCATGCGTGTGCGTTTGCGTATGCGTATGGCGTATGTGTGCATATGTATGCCTGCGCGCCTGTATCTAAATGGTACCTGGTTTTGTGTATGTGTGTTCTTTCAACCGAATCGTTACATCTTCAACATTAAAACTGCACCCCAACCAACAAAAATCCTCCAACCATATAACGGTACTTTATTCCAAACCCACAAAGACCTTCATCATTTGACGACAGATGGCAGCATCGGTACAAGTCCTGTTCAAAATGGCGGAGGGACAAAGGAAGGGTCTGGGACGACCGATTCCTGCTGTCTGACTGGCCGTGACCACCAAATGATGAACTGGCGATGCCAGAGGGTGACTACAATAGACCGGGACCTCTACCATCAGTCAAGACAATACAATGCAGAGAGACAGTGTGAGGGGAGCTAGCAGAAAGAAATGGTGTGGGAATGGAGGGAGATGAGGAGGGGGGGTGTCGCTGTGTATTGATGGGTTGTGTGTGTGTGTGTGTGTGTGTGTGTGTGAAGAATTCATGTATATATTTAGCTTGGACAGATGGACAGTCTGACAAGGAGACAGGCAGACACACGCACATTCACGCAGGCGCTAGCACGCATTAACGTATACAAACACACACACACACACACACACACACACAAACAAAATACAAACAAATATGCACACACACACACACGTACACACGTACTTACACACACACACAAACACACACATGCATACACACACACACACACACGTACACACACACACACACACAAACACACACACACACACACACAGGCAGATAGAGATAGGGACAGACAGAGAACCAACTGACACTCTCAAAACGTGTTTGTCACTCAAAATTCGTCATTTATTGACATCAAACCATTTCCGATATAAAAACAGTATCATATAATAAATATCAAAGTGACTGACAAAAAGAACAACGTTCGAATAATGACGATAATGGCGTTTATTCGTAGGTAATGCCAAAATAACAAATACATCGTGAATAAAGCGCAGTTCGAGGGACAAAAACATACGAGTCAATAAAAAAAAATGTAGTCGAAACACACACGCTGTAATTAACTCAGAAACGCAATACCGCTTCCAAAAGCATTAATTACGTAAAGCATTCAAAGAACAATTCTTAGCTAGTAATTACGCGATTAAAATTCTGGGGTTTTGTACTGGAGGATCGTTTATCTCTTGGTTAAGGAAAACAAATGTCAGGGAGGAAGCTAAATATTGAGAGGAATTATACCTTCAAGTTATTTTTGCCAATGAAACATTTCAGTGTGAACCAAAGTGGTCGGGTTTTCTATTCACTCTGTTTTTTCCTATTATTTTTGTTGTTGTCAAAAAACGTGTTTCCCAATAACCGAAAAAAACTAGTCATCCCGCAAATCTGGCCAAACTTAAGATGAACATCATGAAATTTGTAACTTAAAACCGAAAAACCATCTTGACATTTTTGACAGATATGTAACCATTCTTTGTTATTTATTTATGTATCTATTTATCTTTTGATTTTTTATGATAGTATTTATTCATTTATTTATGAATATATTTATTCATTTATGTGTAATGATTACTTATCTATTCATCAAGACATTCCTGGCACAACCCTCGCACCGTTTTTCAGCTCGCGATATCAAACAAAAGTAAACACAAATTACACGATTACATATACTTGTCTATTGCACACGAGCATACACGAAGTAGACCACAAAGCTTGCCATCATTCTGTTCCCAAGCCAGACTTGCCTCTTCGCTCACTATGTAGGTTTAGATCCAAATAGTAAGGAGTTAAAACACTTTGAAGTCAGTCAGCTCTGCAGTGTTGTATAATTATTCAAGCAAACTGAAGCCGTCTGTGCAACAGGCAAGTTTTGTGAACAAATAAACTTCAATTGGATTGGACTCATCACAACTGCATGGTTTTCAGTATCAGCCAAACCTCAAAAATGTTTACATGACTAGAGTTGAGGACTCCACATGAGACAATCAAGGTAAAAGCACGCAAAGCTATACAGAACTCGTAAGTAAAACCAAGTAAAAATAAAATTCAAAGGTGATAAGGGGGAGGGGGGGGGAGAGAGAGAGAACGAGGGGCACACACAACATACACATTGATATGAGAACAAATTATGTAAAGTCGTTTTTCTTTTATATCGAGTATTATCTCCGAGATCATAGTGTTTTTCAACACACCAAAATTCGACAAGAGCGCACCACATAAGTGAATCATGTCTGTTCCTTAAAATATACAAATTGGTTGTGCTTCCCTGGCTCTTTGTATGTACAGCGATAAAAACATTGTATGGACGAGCTGGCCAAAATGCTTTGTGTGCATTACAAAACTCACAACAGTCACACGAATAAGCGACATAATACCCTTGCACACTATTTTGCATTGTCTTCCATTCCCTCTCTCTTGTCAACAAAATTCAAAGATGTCCATATATAGTTACGGCATGCGCACACGACCATGACCTTTACATATTTACATTTGGTTCAAAGAAATATATACATGATTCGTTCAATCGTATTTTAAGTACATGTCACACACACACACACACACACACAGACTAGACACACACGCACACTGCTACGGGACTACCCCCCCCACTCCCCCGTAAAAAAAAAAAATCAGGCACAATATATATAATTCTCTCAGCGCCTTTTAAGGAACTATACAAACGAGCATTCAAAAGACGCAATGAAGTATGTTTTTAAGGTAAATGGCATGTATTTTCAGAGGAGAATTAATGTACCAATGCAGTCAATGATAATGGAAGTAGCATCGCGATCCATGACTTTACGAGACCCGTAAATATATAAGTCGTCACTGTAAAACTGTCAAGCAAATAAAAAGAATACGCCATAAAAATAGCGTTCGATGGGCAATATTACAGGTTTTTTTGTTGCTTGTTTTGAACATTGCAGTGAAGGCAAATCAATTGTAACTATAAACAAAATTAATATCTGATAAAAAAAAAAGTCAGCATAAGTGACATACGGAACTATGCAATGGAAGGCATTATTACATGTAGGTTTTTATTTGTTTATTAGCCTGTAGACTATATTTTACTCAGTGGACCAATGCAGAAATGGTGAGTAAAATGTCACTTAAAACAATGATGCAATAAAGGTTGGCTCAGGATGGTCTGTATAAGTTACATACTGAGCTTTGACATGTTGTTCATTATTACAGTTTTTATTTATATTTTTACCATTGCAGTCAAAGTGAATAAAACGTAACTAAAACAAACATAAAAAGCAAGCGCTTTCTTTATACATCACATACCGCACTATGTTGTGATGAGTATTATCACCGTTTTTTTTGTGTCGCTTTGTTTTCTAATGTTTTTTCTCTCCATTGTATTAATGTTAAATGTAACTGAAAACAATTCTTTGAAAAACAAAGTCAGCAAACACTTTCTTTATAAGTTACACACTGAACTATGACATAATCGACATTACAACAGTTGTGGAAACCATTCCGTAAAAGTGAACTAAAAGTAACGCAAAACATATTTGAGAAAAAAAAGTCAATAAACTCTTTCTATTTATGTCACACATATCTTCATCTACGACACGAGGGGCATTACATGGAGTTTTTGTTGTAAACCATTGCAGTAAAAGTGAACAAAATAAAACAAAATATAGATTTATTTTTGAGAAAAAAATGTCAGCAAAATCTGTGTTTATAAGTCACATACTAAACTATGCTTTGATGACGACATATTTTTTTATTTTTTTTATTTTTTGGTTTTATTTGAATACACAGGCAAAACCACTCCATGCCGCAACATTGCCGGATTGTCAGGAATCAGCAAGTATCGAGATGTCTGGGGATGCTATACCAAGCAAATAATCACATTTGCCAATTACTGGCACTTAAATTCATTGTATTCGACCATTGTTTCGCTAGATTGACACTGATTGATTTTAAATAACAAATAAATTCATGTGTTTGACGTTATTAATACAATAATTACAGTAAAAAATTCAAGACATTGGTTCCAGAGAAAATAAGTCGAAGCTTGCTTTGTAATAACACACTTTTAGACAATCACGAATAGCGACCTAAAACACCTGCATACTCAGTGTTGTTGTTGTTTTTTTTACTCAATATCAATTTTAAATCTTTTTGTACAATTCACTTATCATAATGCTTTGACACCATTTTCTGATGCTATGTTTCTGTAAAATCTGAAAAGGTACAGATTTGCTTTTGTGTGTTTCTGTTTTTAATAGTTAAAACAATGTTTAAAATGTTACTGTACTTCCTTATCTCTCTATCAATGAACCAACAAACTGCAACTCAGTACACGAACAAACCCTTTGCTCTATTTTACCTGTTAACGTATGCACACAGTAAGATCATAAGAAAAAGTATCAATGAATTTTCTACAACAGCATTCACTTCTAAAGTACATTTCGGCCAAGGTTACTGTTCTCGACTCAGTATATATATAACTGGCAAGATCAAAGTCAAACAACGAGTTTTGTAAGCATTGAATCCATGTAAAACTCAAATAAATTAGAAATAAATCATTGGAAAAAAATAAGCAGGCGTGCAGGTAAGCAGAACTATGCATCCGAAATGAGGCGTCTGTGTCTACACATATGTGAGGTTTTTTTCAAAAGAAACAGAGGTAAGGGGTTTGAACTGCTCTGCACTTCTTGTCAATATTTAGCCTATTGATAAAATTGACGGGTCTGCATGATCATTATGAGATAAAATAAAATAAAATAAATTAATAAACCGTCAACATTTCGTGGCAATTTTTCTAACACTAGTAACATTAATGAAATATAACAGGTAAGTCGTAATTTTTTTCTTATTGGGATGAGCATGATTTTCCTCCACATCATCATAAAAAAATCAAAGATGCCTCCTTACTGCAATGTCTATCTAGCTGCCCGAGTAATGGCAATGCAAAGTTTGCAGAGTGAATTATTTGTACATATTCATTATAAGTCGTTACGCTTTATGTCAAATGTCTTCGCAGCATGTGAGAAAGTCTTTTTATTTTTACAATCGAAATAACAAGATAAACACAAATTGAGTCGAAGTTTCATCGTTTCGTGTGAGACAAGAAATACATGTTTGAAAAAGCCAAACCCATTTGACGTCATATGTCAAATAAGTGACATCACAACACCCAGTGACATTACCACACCTAAATAAAGGAGGCTAACATTTTGACCACATCGTGTGCATCTCCCCTTCCGAGTCTTTTTACATTACAACCCACTGGATATCACTTCAATTGCAGGGTCATTTGGATCAAAACTATTGACGTCATCGCATCATGTCGTCACTGTGAGTCTCTTTGCAGGGCACACGGATAGATTTGGCTTCAGGCTGGAGCGAGTCGAGTGTATGCTTGCATTTTGTGCTGAGAAGTACTGTCTGCGTTTTCAAGCTTTTCACTGCCAAGAAAAAGTAGCCAACACTTTCATTTCTGGCCGTGTAGGGCCTATCATAAACTGCTTGTCACGTCGTAAATGTTCTGCAAACATCCAGTGATTGTCCATTGCAGGGTTCTTGGTGTGCCCTCATTAACTTAAAGACAAGACATACTTACATTTTCTGCTGGAAAATATGTCAGCACTTTGATCACTGAGACGTAACCGTTGCCATTGGCTTAGCTTGGCGACAAAGGCTAATTTCCTGGGTCCACTTTGAGGGAACCCTTGCTTGCAAGTGCAAGTCCAATCCGGTTCGAAGTGGACAATCGATGTTTTTCGTTCTTGTATCTCTTCTTGTCGAATTTAACTGTGGAGATTCTCAAGGAGAGTTTAGTCAGCAGTTAGACTGTGAGCAATAGTCTGCTAAAAGATATTCCCGGACTGAAAATCACACACAATTGCTTCGATTTGACGAAACAGCAATGGTGGGGCCAGACTTTGGCAACGAGACATGTACGCAGTGTTGCTCTGGCCTTACACCAGTGTCCACTTAGAGGCCTAGATACTCTGCAATACAATTAGAAGAACAAAACCCTTGGACATCTCCAGGATTATAAAAGTAGAATTGTCGTGCGTACAAGAGTCTTAAGTCAGTTCGATGCGGTGTGGCTTTGGTGAAATTCAAGGCAATCTCAAACAGGCGCAATAGAAACGTGTCCAAGTCCATTGTACCACCAAAACGTCTTTCCGAGGCGCGGTTCACGACGATCTTCAACAGATGCAACAGAAGCCTTTCTGTAACTCGGCTGTTACACACAAATGTTCGTCACGCAACATCATAATTATACGATGTGGCAAGTCAACGCCGATTTGAGTGCGGTTCATGACAATCTTAAACAGACGATATACAGAAACCTGTCTAAGTCCGTTGTAACACAAAACAATTTTGTCGCATGAACCCTCAGAACTCGCAATCAGCTGGTGTGTTCATCGACGGCAACACAGCCCGCTCGCATGTCACTGAGTAATATTACACATAGCCTATACAGGCTATATTTAACTCAGTGGTCACAAGTCACCCAGACGCCTTCAACGTCTTCATGTCCAGAGTAGGGGGTGAGTGTCCGAACATCGGGAGGCGGTCAGAGGAGTGGTGGTCATTTGGCTGGCGAGACGATAGAGCTACCGTATCCTTGAGTGCCGCATGTGGGCAGACCGAAGGGGTTGACGCTGGAGAAAGGCGAGCCTACGATGCTGCTCATTCCTGCTGCAACACACACAGAGAAAGTTTTGTTACAGATTACGAGGAAAGGTTTACAGATAACAAAAAAAGTGTACATACAGATTACAATGACAAGTTTACTTATTACAAAGATAAGTTAAAAGATTACAAAGAAAGGTTTGAATACATATTACAACCAAAAACTGTACGGATTACAAAGAAAGGTTTACAGATTACAAAGAAAGGATTACATTTAAATTACAAACAAAGGTTAACAGATAACAAATAAATGTTTACATACAGATTAAAAAGAAAGGTTTGTATATATATATGACAAATAAAGGTTAACATACAGATTACAACACAAAGTGTACTGATTACAAAGAAAGGTTTACAGATTACAACGAAAAGTTTACAAATTACAAAGCATATTTTTGTAATACAAAGTGAACGAGTAAACACAAGGAGTATTATTTCATTGACGGCTGAAAGCTGTCTCAGATATTTTGAATATTCTCGCCTGCTGATGAACGCTGTCACAAAAATAATGTTTTCTCACTGGTTGCTGAAAACCCACTAAGGCATAACAACTTTTTGTTAAATTCAGGAATAAACGAGATGATAAGAATGTGTATGGCCTTTTTTCTGTAATTTCCAATCCTCTTTTCCTTGTTTTGCTCAATATTGATTATATACACTGAATGATTCACGCCTGGGAAAATGATGTCTTTAACTCTTTCAGTCCAAAATTGAAAGATCGGACACAACGTGAATATCAATATTCACATATACGGAAACTAACTATATACTTATTCGACACTAACCGAATCATTCCACTTTTAAAACACAAAAATACAAACGTAAAAAGCAGATTTAAAACACACATGCATGGCATAGTTTTTAACACAGCACAAGGGTACATATATATAAATACGCTTAAACAATACATACAATCACAGCTGAGTTTACAAAAGGAGTCACCAAAACAAAGAATACAAATTAAACAATCAAGCAAAATAATGAAGTCTTCCCAGATCTTGCCAATGAACACAGACCCCCCTCCCACCAAAAGTAAACACGACGTGTTCACAATTTATTAACTCATTTTGATCCCAAAAAAGTAGTATTGCATTGACTATTGTATTGTTTTGAATTGTCATATATAGCTCTACAAGGTAGGGTAGAATACCAAATAATACTGTACTAACGTGGATTAACGGGTATGTGGCCCAGGCGTTCTGGTAGTCTCTGTACACGGGTGCAAAGGCACTTTTCTGCTTGGCCGTCATGGGCCAGAACCCCACCCCTCCGTGACAGGACACACCTAGCCCCGGGGTGGGGCCCTGGGGTGGGACGGGGTGCGGAACCGGTGGGGAGGTGCAGGAGGGTACTGCCAAAAACAAAAGAAAAATTGAAAATCAAAAACTGAGTTGAGAGGGTAGGTTGATTTGGGTTTTTAGTAATTATTTGTACTTGTATATTTAGATTGTAATGCTAAAAACAAAGAGAAACAAGTCGCGTAAGGCGAAATAACAACATTTAATCAAGCTGTCGAACTCACAGAATGAAACTGAACGCACTGCTTTTTTCACCAAGACCACATACTCGTCATTTCGTCAGTCCACCGCTCGTGGCAAAGGCAGTGAAATCGACAAGCCATGCAGGATAGTGCGGTAGTGGTCACGCTGAGCAGGATAACATGCTTTTCTGTATGTCTATTCTTTTTAGCTTACTGAGTTTGTTTTTAATCCAAACATATCATATCTGTTTTTGGAATCAGGGACCGACAAGGAATAAAGATGAAATTGTTTTTAAATCGATTTAGAAAATTTAATTTTGATCATAATTTTCATATGTTTAATTTTCAGAGCTTGTTTGTAATCCAAATATAACATGTATATGTTTTTGGAATCAGAAAATGACGAAGAATAAGATGAAATTATTTTTGGATCGTTTAATAAAAAAATATTTTTAATTACAAGTTTCCGATTTGTAATGACCAAACTCATTCATTAGTTTTTGAGCCACCAAGTTGAAATGCAATACCAAAGTCCGGCCTTTGTCGAAAATTGCTTGGCCAAAATTTCAATCAATTTGATTGAAAAATGAGGGTGTGACAGTGCCGCCTCAACTTTTACAAAAAGCCGGATATGACGTCATCAAAGGTATTTATCGAAAAAATAAAAAAAAACATCCGGGGATACCATTCCCAGGAACTCTCATGTCAAATTTCATAAAGATCGGTCCAGTCGTTTAGTCTGAATCGCTCTACACACACACACGCACAGACAGACACACACACACACACACACACACATACACCACACACACACACACACACACACACACGCACACACATACACACATACACCACGACCCTCGTCTAGATTCCCCCTTCTATATTAAACCATTTAGTCAAAACTTGACTAAATGTAAAAACAAAGAGAAAATCAAAACCTGAGTTGAGACGTTAGGCTTGGCAGTGGTTTTCAAGTATCAGGCGTATTAGTTGTCTCTATTTTGCTCGGACCACACTGCCAAAACATCCGAAAAACAAACACTTAATCAAGAGGAAATCAAAACTGTGTCGAGTTGGTAGGTTGGTTCGGATATTCAAATCTCTGATCTACTGTTTGGCTCCATACATCAGCCCAAGAGTAGAATCAATGAAAAGTCCCGTGTCAAACAGGTTTTGTTTAGTAAGTCGGTAAATATTTCTCTATCTTGATGACCAATTCAAGAACTGACGAATACGGAAGACAAAAATTCGAACGGACAGTGAGGACGAATAAACGCAAGAATTTAGTCAGTTAGTTCCTTGCATAACAGTAAATTAGAAACTAAGCTTCAAAAATGAATGTTTACATATTGCTCTGAGTTTTGCGGCCTCACGACACTTCTGTTATCCTTTTTCCAAAGTGTCAATCACAGACACAGTTAGATACAAGACGGTTTCCATGTCAGGAAAGTGCTAATTAATGATACTGATAACATCGGTGCAATCTTGAATCAACGTCTCGCAGCGGTGCTCCACCGCAAACAAATTAGTCTCTCACAGCGGAACTTACGTCATACCTGCCACCTCCAGACGCATGCGCTGTGGGAGCTATCTAGACCAGGCGCAAGGCATGTCACGAACACTTAACGAGGGTGTAATAACAGGTATCTATCTACCTTAACACTGCTACCAATATGGAAGGTCCGCGAAGATGGATACACGACTGTGTACGACTGCAGCTTTTCTCATCGATACCGAGACTTGGGGGATTTATAGCGGTGAGATATCATCTCGCTCCAGACGATTTTGCTGCCAACAGCAGCGTACACGCAAGCTTGCAAGCTGGAGATGCGCGTAAAGAACTGCTAACCAAGGTGGTGACTACTGCAAAGGACTTAATAAACACGCCAGTGCTTCGATGACCATCAGCAAATGACGCCATTGCACATTCAGAGCTATGCATTAGTCATTCGTCGAAGAGCTTCCCAGATTTTGCCTTTGTCCGTTTCATTCTCTGTTCTTTTGTTTTTGCTTTCATTTTTTTGTACTGCAGGGCCGGACTACCGGGGGGATTATGGGGGTTGCGCAACCCCCCCCCCCCCCTAGCCTAAACATGTACCTTACTTATTTTTTTATTTTTTTATTATTGCTTATTTTATGCCGTTTCATGCAAGGAGCGACCATTTTCCTATCTCAGAATATGACCTACCCGTCAGCTTCGCCCCCTGACCCCCACAACGAGGGGGGTGGGGTGGGTTCTAGGGTTTCCGGACCCCCCCCCCCCCCCCAGCCAAAAATAAAAATATTGAATGAGGTATGCATTTCTTTATTTTACATTGAGTTTCAATTTTTGGGGTATTAATCAGTGACAAAATCTGCTGCCTGAAACTGGTAATGATCATCCTCAGAATGCACCAGATTGCACCATTTTGCATCCTTTTTTTCAAAATTTTCCGGGGGGCATGCCCCCGGACCCCCCTAGCAAGCTAGGCGCTTCGCGCCGTCGGCTCGGCGCTTCGCGCCTTCACACCCATATCTTCACAATATACTTTTGAAAAAAACCAGTCATAAAATCCCCATGGGCCACCACTGGCAACCCCCCCCCCTCCTCTTCGCCTAGTCCGGCCCTGTACTGGGTATTAATCATCATGCAAATGTATCCCTTTCCCTGTTAACAATGCATTTTGTATATGATTTTAAACTTTAAGATAATACAAAAAAAATCCGATACATTCAATGAATCAAATGAAATAATTACATGCATCATGCAACGATATATCACACACAAATGCAATGCATTCATTAACACAAAAATGTAATGCTTAAAAAGACTGAGAAATGTATAATCCAAAAACTAAAAACAGAGTAATTTTTTTTTTGCTACAGAAGCAAATACAAAAGACAAGAACAAAACAATAACAACAGAAACCTGACGACAAAGCTCATCTCAAGAACGATCAGAAGGAAGGAGAGCGAGCATAAGAAAATGGACAAAACACACAAGTCTAAACCGGACTTTAAACATTTAAGAAAACATCAGATTCTCACCTGCTCCGAGTCTGCTTGCTTCATCACGTAAAAAGTGGTCCAGACCTGAATACACGTAAAACAAATTCTCTTAAACAATTCCAAACCTTAGAGTCTGCGCGTTTAGTTCATAAAATAATTGCTTATTGAATAAATGAATAAATACATACACAAAATGATTGAATGAATGAAGGGATGAATAGATGAATAAACGACTGAAAAACAGAATGAATAAATAGTAAAATAAATACGCTTAAAAATAGTACTGCCGGAGAACTGAAGGAGCTTATTAGCAGACGAAGAAGGAAAGAATATTTGTCAACAGTACGGTCACTGGCAAAACATATAAATGTATAAAAAAAAAAATAAGACAGTACCAAAAAAAGATAAAGAAAGCGAATATATTAATGATGATATAATGTATGAGAAAACGAACAAGAAGCAAAGACGTAACGACTCACACTTAAAAGCAAAACAGAGAAAAACTAATTAATATATATAAAACAAATCAGACAAAAGTTATTACCCAAACCGATACAAGAATACTTTTAACCACCTTAACCAACTCCTTCAAAGACTTAACACTGCGGCAAACACTCACAAAAGCAAGAAATAAACACTTAAACAAGATTTTGTTTTTACAAAAAAGAGCAAAAAAGTGAGAACAATGATAATAATAAAAGTATTATAAATAAATAAAAATTAAAAAAATAAAAAGTAATATAAAGTCAATAAAAGAAATGTAAAAAAAAAAAAAAGTAAGAATAAACATTGTTGGAATATAAAAATAGAAAAAAGAAAATCAATAAAAATGCACCTACCCATATTTCCGAGAGGTCCAGCACTGGTGTGGTACCCGTTCATTGCCGCGTTACTCCCGTAACCTCCGTTCACACTGTGAGGGGTAGAACCGTTGGAGCCGTACCCTCGGGGGGACACACTTGAGCTCTGACTGCGTGTGTAGCCGGCTGAAAAACACAGAAATTAAACACACTCGTCAATATAGCCAGTTTAACCAAAAATATTAAATGCAAATCTAGTATTATAAAAATGGGGTAATTTTATAAAAAAAAAATACAAAAACAAACCAACAGATGGATATACTGAAAGAATGTGGGTTTTTTGCGCCTAAAAGATGAAGTATAATATACTGTACTTGTGATTTTAATTATAAATCTATACATGCTACATGGCACATTAGACCACTGGTCACAGTCCACTGAGGAGCAGTAAAATACAATGCATGTACAGACAAATAAGCAAAACAGCGGCGAACGGCTGCTGAAAGGTTGCGCAAGATATTTGACAGATTGCCAAAGTGACACGACCTTACTTTGCAATCCAATTTCAGCTTAGCTTGCACATTTTATCAAACAGCATAGACTATCTTATTTTTTAGCGTCATCATCATGGATTTTTTTTTATTCCTCATTTTGTCATCCACATTGCCATCTATTCATCCCCAGAACCCGACATGGCGTGTACGTCATTGGGAAAGGTTGCTGACAACAATGTATTGTGTTTGGACCATGATTCTAAAATACCTTTTTAGCTTAGTGTGCAAATTTAATCAAACAGACTAAGCTGGATATTTTCCGCTTCTCTTGTAATCCTTACACTTACACAGTAATAACCATATGAAGTCAAAGCCCTTGTTTCCTACGCATTCTGTACGGCTATTTTGTGTTCGGTGCGCATGCATCAGTGTGTTTCTTAATCTTCCGACTGCAGTACACAAGCCCTCCCAAGCTTTCTTTTGTTTCCCCGAGAGAATAAAATCATAAGGTTCACAAAGTCAAAAGGTCTTTGTTTTCCATCCAAGCTTCGCCTCATCTTTTTTTCAAATACATTTTTTTTTTAGACATTTTAGAGAGCAACTTACAATGATCCTTCAACGCAAAATAATCGATCTGTTGCGAAAATGCGCCCATCGTCTGTGTTACTTCTGCTAAGCATGACTTTTTTTGTTAAATGTTATCGATATATCAAGCAGCACATAATAGCTTCATCATCCCCCATCTCCTCTTTCTCTCTCTTTCTCTCTGTTTTATTGTCTCTGTCTCTCTGTTTCTCTCTATATATATGTCTCTCTGTTTTCTGTCTCTGTCTCTGTCTCCACTCTCCTTCTCTCTCTCCCTCTCTCTTTCCCTCTCTCTCCCTCCCCCTCCCGACCACCAACCCCAGCCCAAGAAGCTATTTAAGCTGGCTAAGTGGACAAATCCCCATAGGGCAACAACCATTTATCCACACCACAGCACCACCCACTGTAACTGACTGTGCTAGCAGTTGCAAGGATTTTCACGGTATAATCTGCCTCTGTCGAGAACATCACGTCCTGCAGACGTCCTGACTGATTGGTCTCTTGTGACGATTGACTGTTGTGTTCTGACGTTGTTGTCTTCTGACGTCAATAGTGGTTGTTGTAAGTGTGTTTGGTTGGGGGTTGATGGATTGTTACGAAACTGACGAAAGGGTTTGTCTTCCTCTTCTACATTCTGAACTGAAGTGTTTCACTTTTAAACATATTGCTGTCACACGTTTTGAACACTGTGTGATTTGGTGCATAGTTCTATCATGCAATAATGAGCACTAGTGCTTATCATGTTTAGCACATGAATGAACATACGCTTGCTGGTAGAAGTATGTACTACGTCACACTGTGTTCAAACTTGCTTTGAGAAATACGTTCAAAAATTGAACACTTCAGTTTAGAGTAGTTCTACTCGATCATCAGATATACACACACAAAAGGGTTAACAAAAACATTTGTGTGCCTGTTGTTTTTTCTACTGATTCGTGTGTGCAAAGATATCTACAATAGATCCTCATAGAGGAATACACAATCTGACATCAATAGGGAATTTATTGTGCTACTGTTTCAGTGCGCAGTGTTGGCCAGTTGATAATTAACAGAGGTTGTGGGGGGTTGATGAATTGTTACGAAACGAAAGAGTTAACAGAGGTGCCATGAAGGGGGTTAATGCATTAGCATGAATATGTAACCACTGAAAATTGAACCCACAGGAAACCATGGAAGAAAATGGGGGCCTAACAGTAGAGGTGACTGTGTAAGCAATCCACCATATCATGTCAAGGAAATTGGACGCGCATGCCAATTTTAGGTGCGTATAAAGCTACCATTCACCTTCGTGTGTTCGTTGATGACACAGTAATTGTAAATCAATCACGTTGGGGTTTGGAATGTAAAAGACTGACTGATAGGTTAGGTCGCATGTGATGCAGAAATTGTCAAATGAAATGCTGCTAGACTGACGCTGAAAATGTCTGCCACAACACTTGATTGTACTTTCATTGATTCTTGGTAATGTTTGAAGGGCGTGTCAGCGACGGTATTTTACGGAAAGCAAAAGTAAAGGCAAAAAGAAAGTTTGAGAGAGAGAAGGAGAGTGAAGGAGAGTGAAGGAGAGAGAAGGAGAACAGAGAAAGGTAAGCAGAAATAGTAAACAGCAGAGCAAATAAAACATAGGAAAGTAAGCAGAAAGGTGAACAAAAGCAAAATAAGCTAATCAGAAAAAAGCCAACAGCAGCAGAGCCAGAAACCAAGGCAGAGAAAAAGAAAAAAAAAGATAAGCAGTAAGCTCAGGACAGAAACATATCAGTAGCAGTAGCAGATACAGAAAGCAAAGCAGAAAAACGGCTAAAGCAGACAAAGCTAACAGCAGCAGAGCAGAACAGGTATGTTAAAGATCACAAACAAGCACACAAACAAACAAACAAACAAACAAACAAACACACAAACAAACAAGCACACAAACAAACAAACAAACAAACAAACAAACAAACACACAAACAAACAAACACACAAACAAAAAAACAAACAAACTGAAGCTGAAAAGCGTTGCACACAGAGAGAAAAACCCAAGGCAGAGAAACAACAGAGAAAGGTTAGCAACAAAAAGCTAACAGCAAAGCAGAAACAGAGCAGTAGCAGCAGAGACACAAACCAAAGTAGACAAAACAACTGAAAAAAAGTTAACCAGAAAAAAGCCAGCAAGAGAAGAAAGCCTAAGCAGGAAGCAGGAACGCCGCAGCAGCAGAGACACAAACCAAGGCAGACAAAAAAAACAAAAGAAAAATACAAACAGAAAAAAACGCTCAGAAAAAAAGCTAATCAGTAAAGCAGCAAGCAGGACAGTAGAGGCCACACCAACCTTCGTCCCACTGACCATTGACGGACTCGGCCACGGACACAGCCAGCTGGGAGGGATAGGCGTTGAATCCCCCCATGGAGGAGTTGTTCATGGCTGGTGACCTGGGTGTGGGCAAGGAGAGCTGGTTGGGGTTGCGGGGCATGCTGTACAGCGCTTCCGCCAGGTCCGCTGCTCTCTTCAGTATGATCTCCTGTGGATAGGAAAGAGGAAACACAAAAAATGTAGAAGACTTTTAAAATGTCAATACTGAGCACAGAGAACACTTGCGGCATTCAGGACAGTGGCAAAAGAGAATGGTTGGTTGGTTGGTTGGTTGGTTGGTTGGTTGGTTGGATGGTTGGTTGGTTATTATTGTTAATCGTCTCTTCAGCAGTTAATGCTATTCCAGACCGATGCAGGCAATAGACGACATCCGGAAATAACTGTCGGTTTTTTTATGAGTTATGAAAGAGTTGCTTTCCCTTGTTTTTTCCTTGTTTTTTTTCTTGCTTTTCCTTCGAAATACTGAGGCAAGTTACACGTAAAATTGTAGGCTTGCATCAGTGTTTCTATGGAAACAATGGAAGGCAACTCCTCCACAACCAATAACAACTTGACTGCGTTATTTCTCAACATCGACTATTCGTGCTTACGCGAAATGAAGCCTATCAATTTTAAGCAGAGAACACTGGCTAAACTTTATGACGTTGGTGATTGGTGCTGATGCACAAGGATGATTTTCAAACGATTATATTTGTTTGCAAAACATAGTATAAAATACAGTCGAACCTATTTTTAACAACCACCCAAGGGACCGTCCAAAACTGGTTGTTAGAGACAGGTGGTTGCTATGGGCATGTGAATTTTTTTTTAAACACTCGTCGGGGATGGGTTTTTTTTTTTTTTTTTTTTTTTGGGGGGGGGGGGGGGGGTTCGTAATGGGCAGGTGGTCGTAATCCAGAAGTGGTCGCAAGGGCAGATTTTACTGTAGTATGTTTTGATTTAAACTCTATAAACAACACTTTTTAATGCTGGTATATTGCTTCTGCACGTATTTACTGTCGCGCGATTTTATTTAACTGTTCCTGCTGACTCTTGTATCATACCTTGGGAAGTCTCTCGGGGTCCCCGGGATGTCTGGGCACCAGCTTCATCAGTCTTTGGAACCCGTAGTCGATGGTAGGCTCTGTCAGTGCTGCACGCACACATTCAGAAACAAATTAACCCACTGAATTATTTTGCTTCGAGAAGCTATCCAACATAACAAGAGTCAACTGACATGACTCTTCCTCCCGCAAAAATCGAAGAAAAACTGAGGTAAAACGAACTCTTTGGCACGACCCTCTTGAAAACTCCATCTTATCTGAAAAACAAGGTCTGTGTAAATTAGAATAAGAATATAATATTCTGGACTTTGACACTAAAGAATAAAGGGAAAGAATATGCATGTGTCGGACCATGGAGGAAAGTCAGAGCATGTTGTACTCCTCTTTGAAATTTTTCTTGATGGACGTTGAAAACTAGCGGCCGAAGCTGTTGACTTCACATCAGTGACAAAGCCAGCGACTATAGTAAAGAGGAGTTTGCTTCTTTTTGAAATCATCCTTATTTAGGGGGCGTTGAAAACACACATAAACACACAGGGAGATAAAACAGACATCATTTATACAGCAGGGCCGGACCAAATGAGTTGTAAGGGGGGGGTTCCTCCTTTTTTTTTGGGGGGGGGGGGCAAATCAGCGAAGTGGCGAAGCCACAAGCGCGCGCCTGTTTGCAGGCGCACGAACTAGGGGGGGTCCGGGGGCATGCTCCCCCGGAAATTTTTTGAAAAACGGTTAAAATCTGGTGCATTCTGGGCCTTGTTTTGAGGGTTAAGAGCAGCATTGTTTTGGTGCTAAAACTAGTAAAAAAACAAAAAAACCACTCAAAGCAAGGTACATGCTTTTTCCAGGGGTGGGGTTCCGGAACCCCTGGAACCCCCCCCCCCCCCCCCCCCTGGGTCCGGCCCTGTACAGAAAAGGCTGTAAAGACGTTCAGTCAGAAAGAATATATGGACAGCTCTCTGAAAGCCGCAGCAAAGACTTCGCAACGGGTAGGAGACTAGACACAACAAGGACAGTGCCCTCCTCGATTGACAACGGTGAGGTTTTTCCTTCCACACCAGCTCAGCTTAGCAGCAAGCAACAGACTCGGCGTTCTCTCAGCCTCTCTCTCTCTCTCTCTCTCTCTCTCTCTCTCTCTCTCTCTCTCTCTCTCTCTCTCTCTCTCTCTCTCTCTCTCTCTCTCTCTCTCTCCACCTAGATCGATGAGAGGGGTGGGGTCGCGAAATAAACCGCACCAGTCTGAAGCCAGGAAGAAGAAGCAGGAGATGGGGAAGAAATAATGGAGCGACGAACGGAGGGTGGGAGTGGATAGAGGAAGGGGGTAGGTTTGGAAGGCATTGCGGAGACAGAGGGAGGAAATGATCGTGCATACTGTAGCTAGCACGACAAACCGGAAGGAAGAATAGACAAAACAGCAAACTAGAAATTGGGAAGGAAATAATGCAGCAACGAAAGGGAAGGGGGGGGGGGGGTTGTTGAAAGACGTGCAGAGAAAAGAGTAAGATAGCTCTCTGAAAGCCACAGCAAAGCAAATACGTCTTTCAAATCCAGGGTCGGAAAGACATATCTAAGCTATGATCTATTTTTGCAGTCAGTACAAACTAAGCCCGCTCCTAGTAACAGAATAGCGCCACAAACAATACAAGAACTCAGGCAATCTTAAAGACAACTCGTCTCAGTTCAGACTGAAGCCGAGCAGAGAAAGAAGTTGAAGGGCAGAAAGCCATTACAGTGACAGAAGCCGCGGCAAAGTAAGTGACGGGTGCTGAAGGCAGCGGGGAAGGCGAGGAGAGGGTAATATTGATAACTGTAACTTGTCATTGTTGTGGCGCGGCACTATAGCAAGGCACAGCACAGCACGAGCAACCCGTTCCGTTCAGTTCAGCTCGGCGCGGAAAAGGAGGGCCGGAGCGGTAAATGAAGTCAAGCGGTATCGAGGAAATGGAGTGTCAGTGGAGAGGCTGTGAAACAATTAGGCACGCGGGGCACTCTGCATAATCACCCCCTCGCCTAGCCTCCGCCACCACCACTGTCATTGCCACCTCCTTTTCAGCACGTAACGCTCGGCGAGATGGCAAATCCGCAGCGTGAAGCAAAGTATGTCGCTGGATCCGTCAACAACGACAAAGACTGTCGCTAGATCCGTCAACAACAGCAAAGACTATCGCTGGATCTGTGTCATCAACGGCAAAGACTGTCGCTAGATCCGTCAACAACAGCAAAGACTATCGCTGGATCTGTGTCATCAACGGCAAAGACTGTCGCTAGATCCGTCAACAACAGCAAAGACTATCGCTGGATCTGTGTCATCAACGGCAAAGACTGTCGCTAGATCCGTCAACAACAGCAAAGACTGTCCCTGGATCTGACAATAACTGCAAAAACAGTCATAAACACTGACTGTCGTTGAGCAAAGACTGTCATAAACACTGACTGTCGTTGAGCAAAGACTGTCATAAACACTGACTGTCGTTGAGCAAAGACTGTCATAAACACTGACTGTCGTTGAGCAAAGACTGCCATACACACTGACTGTCGTTGAGCAAAGCCTGTCATAAACACTGACTGTCGTTGAGCAAAGACTGTCATAAACACTGACTGTCGTTGAGCAAAGACTGTCATTGGAACTGTCAAGAACATTAAGGACAGCAGCGTACACCCATTGTCGCTGAATCCGTCAAGAACAGCAACAGACAACGGCATACTAACACTGTCGCTGAGGGCCTCAAGAGCGGCTAAGGCGGCTAGAAAGAGTAAACAGTGAAAGACATTGCACTTTTTAAGGCCAGAAAGAAGATGAGAAGACTGCATGTCCTTTCCAATGCCACTTTCCCTTCCTTCTCGTTGCCTGCCCCTAGCCTGCGTACCCACTGCATCATGTCGCACACAGAACAAGAACAAAACAACAGAACAGGGAAAAACGAAAGAAAAGGAGAAGAAGAAAAAACAATCTTTAAAAAAAAATCCGCCGATGTGTCTTCCTTTTCGCTGCGCCACATCTCACCTTGACGTGTGCGTGTTTCGAGCGCATAGTAAGTTTTAAAACAAAACATGCGCCTTGACATCAACTTTCCACGTTGGCGTTAATGTCAATTACAGGCGTGTTGTTAACCATCTTAGCCAACGTGACAGTTACCAAACAGTATCGGCTTTTGCTTGGATCCCTCAGTACAGTAGAATATTTCCTTTAAGACTTTCCGAATTAAGACTTCACCTATGTTAAGACCCTGTTTTCTAGGATTTGCTGTACATCTACCTCCGTTTTAAGCTTCCCTTCCTTTTAGACTTGAAAGTCGTACATTATTTTAGGGTATTACAGTCGAACCTGCCCTGGGGACCACCTCTCCACGAACTTGAAGACCACCTGCCCTTTAAGACCACCCCAAAGGATCCCCGGCGGTGTTCACGACTATATAAATCGCCTGTCCATAAAGACCCCCTGTCTAAAGAGACCACTTTTGCTCAGTCCCTTGAGTGGTCTCTTTAGACAGGTTCCACAGTACACTTTGAAAAAGGGGTGGGGGCGGGGGGGGGGGGTGGTGGGTGGGCACTGTATTCCGCATCTCACGCATCATTGTTCACCATCATTCTCCGTGACGTTAGTCAGGAATTAAAGTTCAAGCTCGGGTCGTGATTTGAAAGCATGGCGCTACTGATAGCGGGGCGGCAGAAGGAAGGAATCAATCAATTTGTTGCTGTTCTCACAAGCCCACAATTCATTCATTAATAATGTACACCCTCCAGCGCAGCAGCCCTTATTTGCTGCTTCCTCGCCCAATCTCATCTAATTTCTCTCCAGAGACAAAATGTGTCTTTAGCCCTGTAATGGTCTTTCTGGGTTATTTTTTTTTACGGTTTTAGTTTCACCTTTGCCTGTAAACTTAAAGTAGTCTTTATTGTGTTATCGTGTAGCTACAATGGTCCCTCCGCCGATCCAAGATCTCAAAATACCTGAGAAATGGAGGTATTCATATCTCCCGAAAGCGGCGTATGGCTACCTTGAGGGGGTGTAAAAACGGCCATACACATAAAAGCCAAGGGAGTTTCACCCCATGAACAAAGGAGAAGAAGAGGTGTTGATAGAGATGAAATCTCAAAATTGAGGTAGATTTAAAGACGTTATGAAGAAACAAATTTGACGAAAAACCCCAATTTGTTTATTGGATGAAAGATAGACGTGGGGGGGGGGGGGGGGG
>NC_090256.1:47135326-47147826 GCF_037325665.1 Littorina saxatilis
AAATTTGAAGAGTTTGAAAAATACATAAACTGCTGTAGAAATAAACGAATGGATCTATTCCTAACGTTCTCTCAAACAGCGCGACATTCGCACTCCACCGACGACGAACACGTCGCCGTAAGTTCTGGCAAGAATGGGACACCATAGAACGGAATTTCATTTTCGACGCCGACGAAGACTGATAGCTCTGCGTATAGTGGGCCAGTGGCGCCAAAACCGTAAAATTCCTGATCGCTGGCCGCGCGAGTGTCCTTCTGGGAACGGAGTTAATACGATCCGGTATTTTATCTACACCACACAAGAATTGCACAATGGTTGTAAAATGCCAGTAAAAGCGGATACTCAAACCCAGAGGCAACGTGACGCATAGATCTGGCTGTCTTTCCAGCTTGGTAATAAACTCTTAAGTGAAATGTATGAGCTCTGATAAATTAACACCGTGACATACATGTCTTTCTTCAGCTTTGAACTTTTAATGCAAGCCGGTTACACTGTTTGAGTTTTTCTTTTCTTTGTTTTTCCCACCGACTCATACTTAGAAACTATTAGGACTGAATAAGGAAATTAAAAGCAGTGCCGCAATTACAACACTCATGAAGGGGGGAGGGGGGGGGGGGGTAATGGACAGGAACAGAGATTCAGAAAGAGAGAGAAGGATTGGGGGAGATAGACAGAGAATGATAAGGAGGAGAAGAGGTAGGGAGAAAGAGGATGAGAGGGAGAAGAGAGAGAGAGAGAGAGAGAGAGAGAGAGAGAGAGAGAGAGACACACACACACACACAGACAGAGACAGAGAGAGACAGAGAGAGACAGAGAAAGAGAGAGAGAGACAGACAGACCGACAGACAGACAGAAAATTGGGATTTAGGGGGAGGGGGGGTGGGGGTGGGGCTGACAGACAAAAATAGGAATAACAGGAAAAAAAGACAGACAGAATAATATAAACAAAGAAATAAACAAAGTAAACAATAAAAGCACACAAGCCACCCTAATATCACCCGTAACCATGACAACACTCACCTCGCTCCAGACCAGCATAGTCCCGAAGACGACCTGCAGACCATCGAAGAAGTTGTCCCCGATAATGATGACCGTAGTGCCCCCAGTTGTCCATCCCTCGCTCGGACATATCGCCTTGATGATCGGCGTGGCTGCAGTGATACCAACACACGCAAGACATACTCTGATTATTATAGTCACACATAATTGTATAACCACATTTTGAAAAGAACAAATAACAGTAAGTAACCGCTCAAGAGTGGTGAAAAAGAAAACAACACACACTTCAGTCATTATTGCCACAATGATATCAGTGCACCAAGTACACGCTCTGCTTATACATGTCATAGCCATTTCTATTGCCACAGTATTTATACACACACACACACACACACACACACACACACACACACACACGCGCACACACACACACACAGCTCACACACACACACACACACACACACACACACACACACACACACACACACACACACACACACACACACACACACACACACACACACACACTAGCTATATTGAAATCAAACCACCTAACACGTATTCTGATTGTTTTGGCCACGAGGACACTAACACACTCAACAAACACTTTGAATATTATCACCACATGATACTGAAAACGTCTATCCAAAAACATGCACAACAACAATAATTCATCTCTTCCGTCTAAAACATTCACACGCCCCCCCCCCCCCCCCCCTCCATCCCCTTACCCTCACACTAACACCGTCGCATAGTGTGGCTGGGACACTGGTGCACATTGCGATTCATACTACGATCCTCTAAAAACATTAAACAAAAAGTAAATCACAGCAAAACATGCTGTGTTTGTGTTATCCTAAAAGCCAGGTTTTGTGAACACAGACGCATACATTTCTCATTTTTCTGGCACCATGCTCTGTGCATATATCCGATCGAACTTTCTCTATTAATGCACTCTGTGCGCTCAGCTATCGGCAAACAAATATTTTGACAGTGCATAATGATAAAAGGGTGCGGTTTCATTACTGTCGAAGAATGTTTTTTGACGTAATATTTTTTATATTGTGTTTTTCGTGGTTGGGGCGGGAGGGGGGGGGGGTATGTTGTTGTTATACAAAATACATGTACTGCAGTGTTTATAAGATAGAATAGGGGTTTTGTTCTTCTAAAGATACGCTCTTAGTGCTAGAAAGTGGGTTGGGGGCTAGTATTTCACACTTTGATGGTTCCGCTGTTAGTGTTGTATACTGTGTTTTAGATTGACTGAATGTTAAAAGAAAGGGACATATTTTGACACTTTCGGCTTCCCATATATCGAAACGACCCGCGTACCGCATGCTAGCAGCTAGCAGCAGCAGCAGCACTGAGAAGCAAACATGCAAGCACTATGCTGTGTTACAAAGAAAGGGACATATTCTGACACTTTCAGTTTCCTATACATCCAAAACGACCCGCGTACCGCATGCTTTAGCAGCTAGCAGCAACAGAAACGGCAGCAGAAACAAGCTAGCACTTTGGGCAAATACAGGGTCATGTTTTGACACTTTCGGCTTCCCATACATCTAGAACTACCCGCGTACCGCATGCTAGCAGCTAGCAGCAGCAGCAGCAAGCAAGCACTACGCTGTGGGCAAATACAGGGACAGATGTCTGGCAGCAAGGACGTCCGAGACGACATCGGGAGCTTTTAATTCATGGCCCGTCTCTCTCTTCTCTTGTCTTTAATGCCGGAACATGAAACCAGGCCCATTGTTCACCTCCCTTTGTTTTCTCGCTCAACGGGAGCGTGTGCGCGGGGGGCTAATGATTGCACGCAATTGGGCCTTAATTCACGCGCGGAACAAGTACTTTATTGGCAACACCTTCAATCATTTTCCTCTCATTGTCACCACCAAGATAGGTGTTTTTTGTGTTTACTTGGTCTTGTGATTGTGTGGGTGAGTGGGTTTGTGTGGGTGAGTGGGTTTGTGTGGGTGTGCGCAACCGAGACGGGTTGGGTTTATTTTTTAATGTCTTTGTGTGGCTTTTTAAGTTTAAGTTTTTTATTGTTTTTACTCCGTTTCTTGATTTGCTTAATCATTATTATCCATTCTTTCTGGCGCCGTTTGTGTGACATCTTACACCGTTTTCGTAACAATGAAGGCTAAAGGTTCGAAACCTTTTCGTATTTAACAATCACAGAGTTGTGAATTGAGCTGACTGCAGAATTTTGAATAAACCGCAGGCCGCGTTTAATTGTCTTCTTCTCCTTCTAAATTCGTTTTTATTAACGGAAATAAACGGAGCTGTATTTTCGAACACAAGCCAAACAGTGAATTCAAAAAGATGAACTCTAAACCCCTGGTTGCTTTTGGTTTACCATTGCCATTGCTGTCGAATCTAAATGTTTAAATTGGATTTGTTGTTGTTAAAAAAAAAGAAAAAAAGATACTGCCGACCCACAACAAACGTCACCATTAGACGTCACAAAATGTTACAACGTCATCATAACGCACATTGCACAGAGCTGGTGTGGACCCAGAGGAAGAGAAGAAGGATGATGATGATGGAGGGGTGAAACCTTGCACCCCTCCCCCCCCCCCCCCCCCCCCAGTCTTTTTGCTCTGATAGTCCACCCATTTATCAACACTGGTCACCTAATCAGTTGCCGTATCACTGGCCTCCCCGCCTCGTCTTTCTGCATAATATTGTCAAAAATTGAGTTTGGGCGCTATCCCAGATTGATTTCTGGCCCGGTAAATGATGAAAACTGTGAATTATTCATGCAGGATTGAGTTATTGTCATCTAGCAGGCTGCGAGAATATTGTGAAGAGGGGAAAGGGGAGGGGATGGAGTGGAGATTTGGGAGCTCGATTTGCAGCCCAAGATGAGAGAGACGATGAGCCGAGGCGACGCCGGGGGTTTTAGGGGGGAGAAGATAGCGACGGGTGGAGTTGTGTGTCGCTGTCATCCTTCATTCTTCATGCCATCCTTCACGGATGTCACGTGCAATATGCCATCATTACCAGGTCATCACGGCTTTCGTGTGGCTGTAGCGCTCGACTCGTTTACAGTTTGGTATGGAATCATTACTGTTATTCCTCTGGTGTGGAAATATTATTGTGTTTGTATTGGTATGGGATTATTACTGTTATTCCTCTGGTGAGGAATTAGTATTGTGTTTTCATCGGTATGGAATTATTAGTGGTTTTTTTCTTTGTATGGAATAACATGTATTACTGTTTTCCTTTGGTATGGAATGATTATTGTGTTTTCATTGGTAGAGACTCATTACTGAGTTCTCATTGGTATGGACTTTTTTCGGATTCCCGCCTGTTTCGTATTCTTAACTCCGGCGTTTCGGAAGTAAATATAAGTAAACTCTGCAATGGTTATAATGCATCTATCCCTCAGTTCGCTGACTGCCAATCACGAGGTCCGATACAGGAATTATTAGTCCTGGCTCTTTCCGTATAGGGAATGCACAAAGAAGATAAACACTAGTCACAGACTATCTTGTTAGAAATTACCTCTGTCTCAAACACACACCCATACACACTCCCACCCCACCCCCCACACACACACACACACACACACACACACACACACACACGCGCGCGCGCGCGCGCGCGCGCAAACAAACAAACACAAACATACACATATACACACAAACACACTCACACACGAGATATCTACCTCCTTCTGTAGGGTCCAACCGCCTGGCGCGACGGCCATGTTTGGAGTTGTTGTGAACGAACATGTTATCCGACAGTGCCAGCAATGGACCGTCCACCACTTTGGACGTCGATATCGCCACCTGCAAACAAATATACATGTAATGTAACTTCGGATGGCTGGCAAAATAGATATACAGATAAGGAAGTACGGGTTAAGGGAGGGGGGGGGGGAGAGAGACAAAGAGAGACAGACAGACAGACAGACGGAGACAGACAAAGAGAGATAGGTTGAGAGAGTGACAGAGGGGGGGGGGGGGGGTAGAGAGAGACAAAGAGAGACATAAGAGAGGAGAGAGACAGAGACAGATACAGAGATGGAGAAAGAAAGAGAGAGAGAGAGCTCTGGCTAGTATCGTGATTTTGTTGATACATGTAATATGCTGTGAATTAAAGACTGTGTGCTTGGCTCTTTTGAAAGCCGCATGAATGGAGTAACAATGGCACACTAATAAATACATACAGATGAAAATAAATATATAACAGAATTGTTCATTCAACAATCCTAACTGAGAATAAGGTATTATACAGCTAGAGCGTAATATAGAGTATAGGTGAGGGTGGGGGAGGGGGTGGAGGAGGAGGAGGATGGCATTAGTGCTTGAGCGGAGGTGGGTGGTCATAGGACACACTGTGACCGGTGGGGTTTATTGAGTGACCACCAACGTCCTTAATTCCATTAGCCACTACAATAATGTCCACTTTTCATCGCTGGCGACGTGGTGGTCACATGGACGCACGAGCAGTGACGTGTCTCCGTGTGTCAAGGTCACTTCGCTTTTACTGCCAAAACGCAGGTTGCAACTGGTGTTGAATAGGGGTAGTCATGCTGGCGTGTGTGTGTGTGTGTGTGTGTGCGTGTGTGCGTGTGTGTGTGTGTATGCGAGTGTGTGTGTGTGTGTGTGTGTGTGTGTGTGTATGTGAGTGTGTGTGTGTGTGTGTGTATGAGAGTGTGTGTGTGTGTGTGTGTGTGTGTATGTGTGTGTGTGTGTGTGTGTGTGTGTGTGTTTGTCCCTACTTGCGTGTGTGACAATGTGTGTGTCTGTGCAAATAATATTACTCGCTTTTCATGTGATAAATGACAGACAAACAAATCAACCACAAAACATAGCGCGCCAAACAACATTCACAACCAACCTGAAATCTTCGCATGTCTCTTGGGTTGCCCGCATTTTTGAGACAGTTCTGGTTGCACTTCATGAAGAACTTCAAGAAAAACCTGCAACAGACAAAATGACAAGCCATGAGACAAAAGCCATCAAGAGAAGAGATGTGAAAACGAAACACTTGCTAGATGCGAGTTGTTGGGTTTGCATGTGTCGGATTAATGCTGCAAACGAACAAACATGCAGACACACATTTTTTGCAGATTCGATGCTGCAAGGTCGCCTTAACCTAGTAAAACATTAATGTGCAAGTTGCAAGGTCAAGTTAACATTTCTCCTATCTGTCTGCCTCCCTACCTGTTTGCCTGTCTGTCTGCTTGTTTGCATGTCTGCCTGTATTTCCTGTCCTATTTTTATCATTTTGGGCAGTTTATTGGTTCTTATAGGGAAACGCGGTCCCCATACTCTTTTTCACAAACAAAAACATAATCACAAGAAGTAATTGACAGGATATTCTACTCAGCTATCGAGACCTAACATTGCAACTCTTCAAGACCTTTATAACAAAAGGCCTGGATGTACAGGCGATTAGACGATGAAAAGGACAACTTTTCAGATCGCAATGGTGTAAACCTCATGCATATTGTGCCATTTGACGTGAACTTAAAACTCACTATTTCCCACAACTCAAATAGTACAGGATATAGGTTAATGAAAAGAACGTTCAATAAAATGCATTACAACAAGAAATTCCTCCGAGGTAGGAAAAACAACCCCGTCCTTACCATTCTCACTGCCACCAACTGAGAAGGTTATTTCCCTTTGACCATTAATATGTCCCTCTATAAGTCCTTGTAGAATCTTAATCCACCAATAACTCCCTAACCGTGTGTTTGACTGGTCCCAATTTTTGTAAGGACCGTCTCAGGAATGTATAGAACCTGTTCACCAAGTTTGGTGACGATCGGTCCGTTCATTCTTGAGATCTATATGCGAACACAAACACACAAACAAACACATCGACCGAATCCTATACACACCCCTATACCGGGGGTGTAACTATACCGGGGGTGTAAAAACAAGTACAACAACTTTGACCTGTGGTGAGTGAACAAACAACATACACAACGAATACAAAGTCTCAATGCGAAGATGAACAAATCAAAACACACAGTTTGTTTGTTTGTTCGTTCATGGGCTGAAACTCCCACGGCTTTTACGTGTCAGTATGACCGTTTTTACCCCGCCATACGCCGCTTTCGGAGGAAGCATGCTGGGTATTTTCGTGTTTCTATAACCCACCGAACTCTGACATGGATTACAGGATCTTTTTCGTGCGCACTTGGTCTTGTGCTTGCGTGTACACACGGGGGGTGTTCGGACACCGAGGAGAGTCTGCACACAAAGTTGACTCTGAGAAATAAATCTCTCGCCGAACGTGGGGACGAACTCACGCTGACAGCGGCCAACTGGATACAAATCCAGCACGCCACCGACTGAGCTACATCCCCGCCCAAAACACACAGTCAGTATAGTTCAAGCTTGAAACAACTAAACGAACGCACGAAAAGAAGGAGGAGGAGAAGAAGATTGTCAGAAATCTATCTGTTAGAACTAGACTTTTCAGACCCCAAGGTTCACGTTTTCAGGATAATCGGGAAGGAATAAGGCAAGGACAGGAATGGGATGGGGAAGGGGGGTAGAAATAGGTGGTGAGGGTGGTGATGGCGGTGTGGCAGACAGGGCTAGGCTGCTAAAAGCTCTGCCCAGGTCGGCATATGAATTGTGATGAATAATTGACCAGATAGCGCCTGAATTTTTCATGGCGTCGCAGAAGCACGGGCGGAGCGGATAGACAGCACATTAGGCTGACCTTGCGACCATTTGCAAGCAGCCACGCTTGACAGGGGCCAGAGAGAGAGAGAGGGAGAGAAAGGGGGGAGGAGAAAGAGAGAGACTGGCAGAGACAGACAGACAGACAGACAGAGACAGAGAGAGAGAGACAAAGAGAGAGACAGAGACAGAGACAGATACAGAGAAAGAGAGTGGAGAGAGAGAGAGAGAGAGAGTCCATGGTCAGTCAGTATCAGTCTGAAAAAGTTTTGCTGTTTACTTGTTAACACCCCCACCCCTCTACCGCCCTGATATGGCCCTTCGTGGTCGGCTGGGCGTTAAGCAAACAAACAAACAAACAAACCCCACCCCTCTCTCTTCCCGTCTCTATGTCTCTGTTTCTCTCTTTCTCTGTCTATCGCTCTCCCTCTTTTTACATTTAGTCAAATTATGACTAAATGTTTTAACATCGAGGGGGGAATCGAGACGAGGGTCGTGGTGTATGTGCGTGTGTGTGTCTGTGTGTGTGTGTGTGTGTGTAGAGCGATTCAGACTAAACTACTGGACCGATCTTTATGAAATTTGACATGAGAGTTCCTGGATATGAAATCCCCGAACGTTTTTTTCTTTTTTTTGATAAATGTCTTTGATGACGTCATATCCGGCTTTTCGTGAAAGTTGAGGCGGCACTGTCACGCTCTCATTTTTCAACCAAATTGATTGAAATTTTGGTCAAGCAATCTTCGACGAAGCCCGGACTTCGGTATTGCATTTCAGCTTGGTGGCTTAAAAATTAATTAATGACTTTGGTCATTAAAAATCTGAAAATTGTAAAAAAAAATAAAAATTTATAAAACGATCCAAATTTACGTTCATCTTATTCTCCATCATTTTCTGATTCCAAAAACATATAAATATGTTATATTTGGATTAAAAACAAGCTCTGAAAATTAAATATATACAAATTATTATCAAAATTAAATTGTCGAAATCAATTTAAAAACACTTTCATCTTATTTCTTGTCGGTTCCTGATTCCAAAAACATATAGATATGATATGTTTGGATTAAAAACACGCTCAGAAAGTTAAAACAAAGAGAGGTACAGAAAAGCGTGCTATCCTTCTTAGCGCAACTACTACCCCGCTCTTCTTGTCAATTTCACTGCCTTTGCCATGAGCGGTGGACTGACGATGCTACGAGTATATGGTCTTGCTGAAAAATGGCATTGCGTTCAGTTTCATTCTGTGAGTTCGACAGCTACTTGACTAAATGTTGTATTTTCCCCTTACGCGACTTGTTCACTCTCTCGTCTACGCTTCTATATGTGTTTCTCAGTCTGTGTGCATATGCTTGCTGACTTTCTGTCTGTCCAGTTGTCTGTGTCTGAGTTGTTTAAGAGAGAGAGAGAGAGAGAGAGAAAGAGAGAGAGAGAGAAAAAGAGAGAGAGAGAGACAGAGACAGAGAGAGACAGAGACAGAGAGAGACAGAGAGAGACAGAGAGAGACAGAGACAGACAGAGACAGAGATAGACAGACAGACAGACAGAGACAGAGAGAGAGACAGACAGAGACAGAGAAAGAGAGTGAGTGACAGACAGACAGACAGACAGACAGACAGACAGAGACAAGAGAGTAAGAGACAGAGACAGAGACAGACTTTAGCAACAATGATTAGTTCTCTGTCCACCGACGGCACCACAGTGAATAGGGCCTACCTGAGGGACTTGTGCGCAGTAGATTTCAAAGGCGCGGAAACAGGGACATGCGAACAATAAGTAATGGGGGAAATCGAGCCTTAATTACTCGTTTGTTAATGGGGTAGAGAAAAAAGTAGGCTAAACAGGTTGGTTACACTGGCTCTTGGAACCTTTGCTTTAGGGACGAGCCGCACTGAAGCTGACACTGGCATATTAGACAGAATAAATAGAAGAGAACTGTATGTCTATGCAGCGTCATTCTGTCTCAAAGAGACACAAACGACGTCATCAGACTTTCTGATTAGGTTATCGTCAGACTTCTGGGTGTCTCAGCAAAAGCTTTTCTTCGTGCGCCGTCCAATATTCAACTTTGCAGACATGTTCATTACATCACGCACAGTGTTTTCTAGTTTTTTAAAATTCTGTTTAGCTAGTTTGTATAACTTTGTTGTGTACCACCCCTCCAACCCCCCCCCCCCCCCTCTAAAAAAAAGTTGCGTATCGCCACCCCCTCACACTAACACACACACACATTCAATGTGGTACATTCACAAGAGAGCAAGCAGATTCAAAGAATAACAAACCTGACAAAACAGACTGAATTCGTCGTTTCAGCAACAAACAATCACGGAAACTCTTACATACATCAGACATACTGAAGGTAATTTGAATTTGTACGAACAGACAGACAACTGAAAAAGACCGCTAGCTCAACCGACCACATCAAAACGTTTCCAGTCCTACGTTTGAAGTTTACGCGAAAGGCCATTTAAGCATCTTTGAAAGGTCTGATTGAGAAAGCGCACTGCCGGCACCGTTCAATAATTCATTAAGGTAATGTGACTGGTTGTCAATAGCAGAGTCTGGCACCGTGACAGGATAAAGTGCCATCGCTTCAACCATTCAGCCGGAATCACTTTCTGCGGGCTTTTGTTCTTTTTAACAGTTTGTTTCTATCCCTCTCTCTCTCTCTCTCTCTCTCTCTCTCTCTCTCTCTCTCTCTCTCTCTCTCTCTCTCTCTCTCTCTCTCTCTCTCTCTCTCTCTCTCTCTCTCTCTCTCTCTCTCTCTCTCTCTCTCTCTCTCTCTCTCTCTCTGTTTCTCTCACCCTGTGTCATTAGTGTTTTTCACTCTCCCCATCATCGCTGGTAGCATCACCGCCTTTCACCATACACCTACTACGCTGGTGCGAACATAACTGCACCAGGATTTTTCTGTCCCTCACTTTTGTTATACAATGCATACATGCTCGTCATTAGCTTTTACTAAAGAACGGGGGTGTAAGTACAGTATCGCCTGTCTTGAAAACGCGCCGTGCAGTGTCTTGAAAATGTGACCAAAAAACCAGCTTAAGTGCAACAACCCGCACAATCTGTCTTGTCAAATTAAGTTTTAAACCCTCACGGCAAGGCCATTATAGAGGCATTACACACTGTCCTCCCACAAGAAACCCTTAGATTTAAAAGCCGTGGCAAATCGCGGCCAATATTTCGCAGAGTGAAAAACATACAGCAAACAAAGTATTTCAACGTGTCTTCCAAAAAGACACCCACAAATGTTAAAAGCCAAAGTGAATCGCAGCCAATAACTCACAAAGAGAGAAAGCTTGCAAATAAAGTATCAAATCTGGCTTCCAAAAAGACACCCATAAATGGTAAAAGCCGTAGCGAATCGCAGCCAATAACTCACAAAGACGGAAAACCTGTAAACATAGTAGTAAGTCCCTCCTGTTACACCATAAACTTGTAGGGTGACGAAGCCTTTGAGTGATCGGAAAGCATGGCGCAGAGATAAGGCGGACTTAACACCGCCAGTTTTAATTGGTGTTCATGAGAGTCGAGGGACCTGTTGATGACCAAGTTTTGACTAAGCGCGAGCACAGGGCTGTCATTTCAAACTGGTGCACGTGCCACTACAACTCACTGACGCCAATCTCGTTTGAAAATGAGGTCATGAGAGCTACTTGGTCTTGTAAGCCTGTTATGTCAAGGGAAAAGATGAATGAGAATGAGAAGAGAATGGGTGCATGTAACGCCAATAATTGTTTAACTTGAGCTGAACGAGCCCGTAACAATCAGCTTCGTAAGCTAAAAATAAATATATACGCCCTAAATAAAGGCCAACATCCGCTGGTATTGTTTGCTCTATGGCCTTTAGGTCAAGAACTCACACTGCAGCCATGCTGTTATCTTAAATCGTGGTCTAAGAACTATTAAGAACCTAAGAAGAAGCAAACAACAGGACACATAAGCTTACAGCCGGCGTCACCATATCACCTACAGGAAATTGTTCCAGCACCAAATTAGAGCTCCCTCCCTACTTCACCATCACCCCCCTTCCCTTGCCTGGCCCCTGGGAGGAGCAGAAAAGGCAGTCGAGTCCCGGGGGTGTGGGGGTTTGATAGCCCCCGCCCTTTAAAGTGACCACAGGGGCTGCGGGTGATAAAGCTGAAGATGGCTATGTCCAGCTGCTGACCACAACCTGACCACAACCGTCACAGTTGGCCTGCGGAATCAAGCGGTCGTAGCGCGGCGTGATAACGAGCAAAGTTTGGCAGCGGTGTTGACAAATTACACCGACCCCCTGTCGATCTGTTTGGGTCGGACATCCTCCCGCCAACCCCCCCCCCCCCTCCTGCACCCCACCCCTACACCCCCCCCCTGCCCCCCCCCTGCACCCCCCCCCCCCCATCCTTTACAGGCAGCCCACGGTACTTTCATCATGGGGATACCTGTTGGAATCACAGAGATATAGAATATTCTATATCTCTGTGGTTGGAATGGAGGTCTTTGCACACAGCACCTCTCCCTCCTTCTTTGACAGCTCTACCTTCGTTTAGCCCCCCTCCCCGGCGTGTTCTGAGCTCTTCATTTCAAGAAGGTAGGTCAATTAGCGCCAGCTACAACTGACCTCACAACTCTGCTGGGCTTACCAACCAATCCGCCGCGTTGTCTCTTCCTCTTGTTCTGAGAAAGCTCTTCATTTCAGGGAGGTGGGTTGGGTTAATTAGCGCCAGCATCAATTGCCGTTGACAGGTACAAGCGAGATAACTCACCTAGCTGCCCTTTGAAAGTGTGAAATGGAGCCTGCGAGGTTGGGGATGGATGCAGCCAAGCAGGAGGTCCGAAGCGAGGTGCATGCGTTGGAATGGA
>NC_090256.1:47155326-47160326 GCF_037325665.1 Littorina saxatilis
TTTTTTTTTTTTTTTTTTTTTTTTAACCTCAGTTGCATGCAGGTTTGCTACTACAATTATTTTTTTGCCTTATCATTTTTTTTGTGTGTGTGTGTGTGTGTGTGTGTGTGGCTTGGAGCAAACCTTCTTCATAGGTCTTTTCTTTTCTCTGTCAAATGTGTACATTTTTATATCAATAAACCTTATCAGTAAACTAATATGTTTAAATAAATAAATACATAAAAGTAATCATAACATAAATTTATTCCTAATGTTCAGCTCAGTTTCCAATAATACACCCAAATCTAACTTTTTCCCAATGCTGTTGTGTTAAAAAGGCAGATCCCCTTTAGACTCATGCATGCACAGTTTTCTTCATTTTGTCTGCATACACAGTGAAATACGCAAAAAGAACAAGAGTGCAATGAAGAAAACTAACAAAGACGGCATCCAATATGGCGGCGCGAAGAGAGTATGAGCGGAGTTGTGTCCCTTTGGGCTAAAGCTAGCCGATCCATTTGATAACGTCACGCCGAGTAAGAAGAATGAATTGGACCTATATAATGCTTGAGTTGTTTTCTGTTATCGTGTGACTACAATAGGCTACCATTTTGTTTTGTCTTTTTATGCTCATATTTCTGTTTTTGTTTGTTTTTCTTTTCTTTTGTTTTCTTCTTTCTTTGCGCGGCTCTTGACTATTTAACAATCGGAACGAAAGGACCGCCTTGATTAGTGTGCGTGAACTGTGTCATAGTATATAGATATATAGATGGGGAGACTTTTCCTGCAACTCGTTTTCTTACGCAGTTTATGTTGTTCTTTGATTTAACTGTGTGCATGCTGGTTATCTTAAGTGTGCTTCCGCCGTTGTTGATATGATGGTGAGAGCAAAATGGGTGGGGAGGGGGGCGGGGAGAGAAAGAGTACAGCGAGGATATAGACCTTTTAACTGACTGACACTTGACAACTTTTTTCTCACAAAAAGAGAGTTCTTAACCTGAGATTCACTGACAGCTCATTACCCAACAAACCGTAAATAAAAAGTCAAATAAGAATCAATAAGAATAAAACACAGCTCGAAAATATAAAGAAATAGACACACAACAGAGCCAGAACAAAAGAACGCGAAAGGAGGAAACAGACGGAATAAATTAATGAAATAAAGAAGGACAGAGAAAGAAATACACAGACAGACAGACAGACAGACAGACAGACAGACAGACAG
Source organism: Littorina saxatilis (assembly GCF_037325665.1). Lineage (NCBI taxonomy): Eukaryota > Metazoa > Mollusca > Gastropoda > Littorinimorpha > Littorinidae > Littorina > Littorina saxatilis. The sequence continues at coordinate 47,156,531 of NC_090256.1, forward strand.
ACAGACAGACAGACAGACAGACAGACCCACAACACACAGAAAAACCAACACACGGACACACCAACAGACAGACAGACAGACACGATCACATGCTGCCATGCAGACACGACACAGTAAAAACAAATAAGCTTACCTGTCGATGATGACTGGGTCAGAAGGCGTTTCGTTTCTATTGCCACAGCTCTTTTTATCACAGCACCGACTGCAAAAAAATACAAGTCGCGTAAGGCGAAAATACAACATTTAGTCAAGTAGCTGTCGAACTCACAGAATGAAACTGAACGCAACGCAACGGAGCAAGACCGTATACTCGTAGCATCGTCACTCCACCGCCCGTGGCAAAGGCAGTGCCAGTGAAATTGACAAGAAGAGCGGGGTATTCGTTGCGCTGAGAAGGATAGCACGCTTTTCTGTACCTCTCTTCGTTTTAACTTTCTGAGCGTGTTTTTAATCCTAACATATCATATCTATATGTTTTTGGAATCAGGAACCGACAAGGAATAAGATGAAAGTGTTTTTAAATTGATTTCGAAAAAAGAAAATTTATAATAATTTTTATATATTTAATTTTCAGAGCTTGTTGTTAATCCAAATATAACATATTTATATGTTTTTGGAATCAGCAAATGATGGAAAATAAGATGAACGTAAATTTGGATCGTTTTATAAAAAAAATAATTTTTTTACAATTTTCAGATTTTTAATGACCAAAGTCATTAATTAATTTTTAAGCCACCAAGCTGAAATGCAATACCGAAGTCCGGGCTTCGTCGAAGATTACTTGACCAAAATTTCGTCATCAAAGACATTTATCAAAAAAATGAAAAAAACGTGTGAGGATATCATACCCAGGAACTCTCATGTCAAATTTCATAAAGATCGGTCCAGTAGTTTAGTCTGAATCGCTCTACACACACACACAGACAGACACACACACACACACACACACACACACACACACACACACACACACACACACACGCACATACACCACGACCCTCGTCTCGATTCCCCCCTCTACGTTAAAACATTTAGTCAAAACTTGACTAAATGTAAAAAATGAATAAACATTTGCACAATGAGTACCGACTGCAGGGCCGGACTACCGGGGGGGTTATGGGGGTTGCGCAACCCCCCCCCCCCCCCTAGCCTAAACATGTACCTTACTTATTTAATTTTTTTTTTATTATTGCTTATTTTATGCCGTTTCATGCAAGGAGCGACCATTTTCCTATCTCAGAATATGACCTACCCATCAGCTTCAGGGGGCTTCGCCCCCTGACCCCCACAACGAGGGGGGGGGGGGGGGGTTCTAGGGTTTCCGGACCCCCCCACCCCCAGCCAAAAAATAAAAATATTGAATGAGGCATGCATTTCTTTATTTTACATTGAGTTTCAATTTTTGGGGTATTAATCAGTGACAAAATCTGCTGCCTGAAACTGGTAATGATCATCCTCAGAATGCACCAGATTGCACCATTTTGCATCCTTTTTTTCAAAATTTTCCGGGGGGGCATGCCCCCGGACCCCCCTAGCAAGCTAGGCGCTTTGCGCCGTCGGCTCGGCGCTTCGCGCCTTCACACCCATATCTTCACAATATACTTTTGAAAAAAACCACCCATAAAATGAACTGATCCGCCCCTGCCGCCAGGGGGTACATCCCCCTGGGCCACCACTGGCAACCCCCCCCCCCCCCCTCCTCTTCGCCTAGTCCGGCCCTGGACTGCAAGAGAGACAAAATTTACACGAGGAAACAAGCACACCGACTGGACAGGTTTAATGGGAAAATGGACACGATGAATTTTTAGGCGCGTATATACTGACTGCAAAAGAACGAACATGTTGACACAGAAGATCTGTGAAGAATGTTTACCGACTGCACAAGCTTTTTTTTTTTTTTTTTTTTGGTGACACGATAAATCTTTGATGCATGTAAAAAGTGAGTGCTTCTTAAAAATTGGTCACTTTTTGACGATGTTTATTACACTGAGACGCAAAACAAAAAAAAAACCGATAACAACTAGGGATGGTATAACTAGACATCCACACTACACAATGGAGAAAATGTCCACAATACAAACATAATAATGTTAGTAAATGAATACAAAATATAAATACATAAATTAAATAAACTCCAACCGCACTGTATCCAAATATCCGAACCACACATTCAAAAGAAAATGAAAACATTGCATTGTCAAGAAAAGATTTTTTTTTTAAACACACACACAAAAACAACCACGAAACCAGAAAAAAAGAGAAACGCGCTAAAACGCACGCGAAACGTCAGTCAAAACGCGCGAGGTCATGAAACTGACAAGTAATCTTTCACTGGGCGCGCTACAGTAAATGTCCACGTCGGAAAGCACACAGGCACGCCACAAACGCATTACCCACCACGAGTGAAAAAGAGCTTGTTGATTTTACTTTGTTGATTCATTATTCATGCACCCTCCCCCTGTAACCCCCCTGGGACAGGGGATAAAAGTGGTTTAAATAGCTTCGACAGCCGCAACGATGTTACACATGGTTACTTTTTTTTCACTCTTGCAATAATATGTCTTCATTAAACCCTAATTGGTATGTTTTGGGGTACTTTTAGGTAGAAGTGAAAGTATAGGACTACAGTTAGTGGTACTTCTGTGGTTATTATTCTCCTTTTAGAAAGAAATCTATTCAAAATATAAAGTATGAAATAAACAGCCGTGAGTTTATTTTTACTTTTGCATATATATAGGCGCACATGCTACTGTATACAAATTATAACAACCGAATCGAGTTTAATTGGAATACCCACCCACCCCCCCCCCCCCCCCATAACATTCTTCATAATGAACGCCAGGATGCCTGAGAAACCGGTTTAGAAAATGACCAGCGCGATTACTGAAATCAAATTATCTTAAATGGCGTTCATTTGCATTAAGGTGGAGTAAATTAATGATACAAGACCAAAGCCGAAATTGACCAACTGACCTGCACATGACTTCGTGTGTGAGGAGAACTCGGCACATCTCAGGGTTTTTATCCTGACCCTCGTAAATGATAGCCTGAAAGAAAAAGAAAAAACAATACGCATAATTATAAAACCAGTACAATTAAGGTGAATAACAGAAATAAGTAACTGAGAAAAAGGCAAACAAGAGGAGAGGGACTGCAGGAAGACAAGAATGAAGGAAAGTATCAAAGGAATGATGGACAGAAAAAAAGAGAAAAAGAAAGAAAGAAGCAAACAAACAAACAAACAAACAAACAAACAAAGACAGAAAGGCAACACACAAATAAACAAACAAACTAACAAAGACAGAAAGCAAGAAAGAAAGAAAGAAAGAAAGAAAGAAAAAAAAACGAAAAGAAAGAAAATACATTTTCTGTAAATAGGTATTTCAGGAAATCAAAACTTACTCTCAAGTTATTCCCATGAGATTATTTAGCAAGCATACAACAAAATAAACACACACACAATAAGGGGAAAAACACACACACCGACAGAATCCGATACACTATACACGGCACAAACACCAACAAAACGAAGGAATCTGCATACGATAAAATATGTACCGTGACTACAGTCTGTCAATATTCATGTTATCAAATGTCATTACCGCGAATCTTAACATTAACACATTATCTTAAGCCAGGCGGAAGGTTATCAATAATTCATACCACAGATCACGTAGCGCCATTGTAATTGCTAAAAGATGTGCAGGATTGTTCGGAAGACAATGTCTTCGTTACAACTGAACTTTAGGCTGAAGAATAATGACAGTATGGAACAGCTAACAACAGGTAAGAACAG
>NC_090256.1:47165326-47177826 GCF_037325665.1 Littorina saxatilis
AAGATCATAAGGAATCGCGGATCTAAAACACTGTATATACAAGGATCGTAGTCTGTCGCGGACGTCAGAGCAATATAGAGTGAGGAAGAAACATGTTGTGTCTCGGAGCTTAGAGCAATAACTATAGAGTGAGGGACATGATTATTATAACATCTCGGATCTGAAACAATAGACTGAAAATCAATCAGCGTCGCGAATCTATAAAACAACGGAGTATATACGGATGATATTGCGTCGCGCATCTCAGAACAATATAGAGTGACGAGAATAATAGCATTGGGAATGTGAAACAATAGACTGATAATCATATAGCCCCGCGGATCTAAAACAACAATGCGCGGATCATATAGGTTCGCGGACCTCGCAATATGAGTGAGCTAAGAATGCAGTCATAGTGTCGCGGATATGAAACAATAGACTGAGGATCATATATAACGTATAGTGGATCTATAGTGTCGGGATTATACTTTGCCTCGGATCTCAAGGCAATAGAGTGAAGAACATAATTATAGCGTAGACGATATCAGAAACAATATATATATATATAATGAGGATCATTTAGCATCGATGATCTGAAACGATAGACTTGGGATAATATAGCGTCGTGAAACTATAAAATAATAGAGTGAGGGTCATATTTTGTTGGACATCTAAAACAAAAGAATCGCGATCATATAATATACCGTCACCTTTTTCAAGAACAAAAAAGTCAGGACCATGTCAAAGCACTGCATGACGTGAATGAATGTAAAGAAATTAGGCCAAATTATTGAACAGCTTTGTGGATAAAAACAAAAAGAAAAGTATACTGTCTGCATAAATCAGAATCATTTTGCTGTTAGCTCTGTAAATCTTCAGTAGAAGAAAAAATCGAAGTCCTTTCACTTCAAAGCACCCATCTCGTTTAACCTCTAAAACAATTTACGATCGGAAACAATACGAAATTCGCTTCTTCTTTTTTTCAACTGAGACAAAAAGTAAGGCCATAATCAACTATACGAGCTCTGCAGTGAACCTAGAACAATACACGAAGAAGATTCTTTGAGAGTGCCGTCGACACATTAAAAATAATTAAAAATCCATGAACGCGTTTCATAACAGTGAAGCAAGTCCTGTTAGTGTCTTGTTTACAAAGGCGTCTCGGTCGGAATGTCCTTTCTTTCTGAAAACAAATGTCAATACAGTTCCCACCAGCCTTGAGTGTACGGGTGAACGTCTTTGGTAATTCAGTTTTTTAAAGGCAAAAACAATTAGCCTTAAAAGCAAAGGCGACAAAACCCTTAGCGCGCATCAATGAAATAAAAAGCGCATGTTAAAAAGGAGAAGGAAAACAGAAAGAAAGGAAGAAAGAAAAGCGGGTCTTTGATTTTTCAGATTTTACGCACACACAAATGAAGATAATTGAAGACTTAATGCGCGTATTAACCATACACACGTATTTGATACGGGTTAAATGGACAGACAGTGAGTGGGTTTTTTTTCTTAACGTCTTTGATCAGCATTAAAAAGTTAAATTACACCAAATCACAGAATAGTGCTTAAAATGTTATTCAAGATGGATTTGACACACATGAAAAACATTCTTAAATAGGCAATCGTTTTGATAATTAGTCTTCCAGCGTGTCACATTAAAATACAGTAAGATGTTTGTTACATGACAGCAGGGTCGGAAGATACCCATAGTTTAAAAATGTGTAAACACCCCCTCCCCCCCCCCCCCCCAAATGGCGAATAAACAATAAAATAACATAAAATAAAATATTATGAAATTATTGAAAAAAATATAAATAAAAAAATAATTATATGATAGAAGACAAGAAAAGAATATAAAAGACAAAAAAAGGAAAGAAGATTAAGTAATATAAAATTGTATAGATATATCTGCTAGAAAGAGAGCGAGAGAGAGATTGAGATAGGGAGAGAGAAGAGGTTAATAACGTACCATATAAGGTCTAAACATAGCTTCAGAATCACAGGTTTGAACAAAGCGATGATAAATGCATGCGCATATCCTTTTAATGCTTCATAATTGGGTGTTATTGTTTAACATGCTCTGAAATTGAGTATTAATCTTTGCTCACGTCGATCAATACACTCATTAACAATTCAGACTCTCTTCCACGCTTATATCTCTGCGTAATTCAAGACACTACGCTCCCAGGGGTTCAGATTAAAGCATGAAACCTGACCCAAATTTCAGGAATAGCGCTGCCGGGTAGATCAAAAGCCGGATGAAAAACAAAGAAAAGAGAAATGAAAACGATGAATAACTAAAAAAAAAAGCGAAAAAAACAACTAAAACATTATACAAAGAAGATAGAAAAATGAAATCAAGAAAATGTGTCGAACATAAATATGATTGCCCAATACAATACTTAAAAAAGCCGATTTTGTTGTTGTTTTTGTTTGGTTTTGCCTTTGTCTTGTTTCTCTATATTCGGCGCTTGAAACCTGCGTAAAATGTCAAATGTTATGCGTGCATGTTAAACGGAATTTCAGATTTGACTGTGGGCTCTTTCTCATATTAACTGCGCTATTTCAGTAAACACAAATTGACCTTGGTTTCATAAAGTCACGGTTATTGCGTTTTGATTTGAATTTCATAGTTTGGAAGCAGTCTTTCTTTTAAGAGAGAGAGAGAGAGTACGAGGGAAAGGGGGCGGGGGAGACATGCAGACAGACAGACAGGCAGACAGACAGACAGACAGAGACATGCAGACAGACAGACAGGCAGACAGACAGACAGACAGACAGATCCTGAGACTGATAGACAGAGAGACGGAGATACAGAGAGGATGTGAGAACGAGACAGTGAGAGAGACACAGATAGAGAGAGAGAGAGAGAGAGAGAGAGAGAGAGAGAGAGAGAGAGAGAGAGAGAGAGAGAGAGAGAGAGAGAGAGAGAGAGAGAGAGAGAGAGAGAGAGAGAGAGAGGTAAAGACCGACCGACAGATAGATACAAACAGACATGCAGGCAGTCAGAAAGACAGAGCAAGCAGGCACCATCATCTGACTTAATTTGCAAGAATTCACCCGTAATAAAACTTTGTTCAAGGCATGTCAATTGCACACAGCACATCAATCGCCATTTTCAACGGTACAACGCTGCTGTGCGTTTAGTACAGTCATATACACACACAGTCGCATGGCCAGAAAGGCGGACACACAGACACCCGGAGTGAAAGCAACCACACTTCCACTGTGAAAAACAACCACGCTCCCAGCCCCAGTCCTACTTTGACAAATCAATCAATAAGCCAGCCACACTCGATTTCTTTATCCCCCTTTCCACCCTCTCCTCCCGCCCTTCCCATTCAGTCCACTCTTCTCTTTCCCTTTCCAGCATTTTCGCCTATCCTTCTTGTCTCTTCCGGCTTCATTGCATTTTTTGCATACACAATCCAAACTCAATAATAGTTGAAAGCACCACATGTCTGTCTGTGTGTGTATATCTTCTCTCTTTCTCTGAACCTTATGTTCAACAAGGGAACACATGCACTGCGGATTTCAGTATCGTCACCTCTTATGCCTTGCTATTGATCTCTTTTTCAATTACAGTCCAACTGGATTCACTTTAATGCGCTTGAAGAGAGAGAACGAGAGAGAGAGAGAGAGAGAGAGAGAGAGAGAGAGAGAGAGAGAGAGAGAGAGAGAGAGAGAGAGAGAGAGAGAGAGAGAGAGAGAATTGGGCGAACTGACAGACAGGCGTATATATTATATAATAGACAGAGACAGAGTATCGGAGATTTTTTAAGCCTCTATCACACACACACACACACACACACACACACACACACACACACACACACATCAATGCACACACACACACACACATCAATGCACACACACACACACACACACATCAATGCACACACACACATACACACACACATCCCAGCATCCACATTCGTACACTTTATACAGCAAAACACCATGCACACACACACACAAAAACACATACAATAAGTATATATATATATAGTTGTTCTACTCACCATTGGCGAACAAAACTTGCAGGCGGTAATGAATTCCATTGTTGGTTTTCTGTCCGGTTTCCTCCTAGGGGAAACAAGAACCAATTCATCATTAATTCACTAACCATGCAGTCATCATCGACACCCACACTCACTAAAAGACTTGCTCCACAACAAGTCACCAACACACAATGCATCACATATTTTATGGTTGTTTGCACGCGTACTTGCCTTGAAGAGTTAAGGAGGGCCCTGACGGAATACATAATAAATTGCTTGTAGATGGATTACCTGTTATCGTTCCACCGCTTACAGTTCTCTTTAACAGATCCTTGTCTGAGGGTGTTTTTCCAGTTGTCTGGAAAACTGCTCACATTACGCCCATTTTTAAGAAAGGCGATAGGAGTGCTTGTTCCAACTACCGTCCAATCTCTTTGCTGAGTTGTATTGGGAAGGTGCTTGAAAAATGTATACAAATCCGTGTGTTTGGTTATTTGAAAAATTATGATTTGATTACACACTGCCAATCTGGTTTTATTGCTGGTGATTCGACTGTTTATCAACTATTGAGTATATATGATGATTTTTGTGTTGCACTTGATAAAAACATTATGTCACAGGCAATATTTTTTGATGTATCCAAAGCTTTTGATAAAGTCTGGCATCGCGGTCTGCTCCACAAGCTTGAGGCGATAGGTATAAGAGGTCCCTTGCTTGTTTGGTTTGAACATTACTTGAGCGATCGCAGACAAGCAGTAGTATTGAAAGGAACCAAATCAAGTTATGCTACCCCTTCTGCTGGTGTCCCTCAGGGTTCTGTCTTAGGACCTCTTTTATTTCTCATTTATATTAACGATATTGGTGTTGGTCTTGAATCAGTGTTGAAACTCTTTGCAGACGATACGAGTATGTACTTAAGTTTAGATAACGATGATGTACGAGCAGAGATTTTGAATTCTGATTTGGATAAAATTCGCACATGGGCTTCTAAATGGAAAGTCACTTTTAATTGTCAAAAGACAGAATTGTTGGACATTTGTAGGCAACAAAATGTTTTACTTCCACCATTGTATTTCGAAGATGCACACTTAGTTGATGTTGAAAATCACAAGCACCTTGGCGTCATTCTACAAGGTAATTGTAAATGGGATTCCCACATAAAAAGTCTAATTGCTAAATGTAGAAAGTCAATTGCGTGTTTTGGTTTATTCAAGCATCGTTTAAACAGAAAATCACTTGAAGTTATATATAAATCCTTTATGTTACCATTGTTTGATTATGCGGACGTTATCTGGGATAACTGTACACAGTGTTTGGCAGACGAGTTGGAGACATTGCATCTCGATGCAATCCGAATCATTGTAGGTGCAGTACGTGGCACAAGCCACCAAAAACTGTATAACGAATCGGGTTTTGTGCCCCTGAAAGAAAGGCGACGTCGTCATAAACTTTTGCTGTATTATAAAATTGTAAATCGTTTAACCCCAGAATATTTATATTCCAAACTGCCGGTCCTGGTTTCCGATGTAAATCCTTACCACAGACGACGCCCTCTTGAACGTAAGTTTCCATTGTGCAGAAGTGAGTTATATAAATCTTCATTTTTTCCTTCAACGACAGCTTTGTGGAATAATCTTCCAGAAAATATACAACAAACGCAGTCAGTTGGTGAATTTAAAAGGTATTTGACCGATGGAGATGTTGTTGTTCCACCGTATTATTATCTAGGCAACCGCCAGGGACAGGTACTTCACAGCAGGTTGAGATTAAACATGAGCGATTTGCAACAAGACTTAGTTAACCGACACCTCTCTGATAATTTAGAATGTACGTGTGGAGCATGCCCGGAAGATTCTGAACATTTCTTATTACACTGTCCAAAATTTAAAGAACATAGAACCATTTTATTCAATAGTCTGCCAACACACGTTCTGGACTGCAAAACACTCTTGTTTGGAAATACTGATTTAACTATATCTTTGAACACGAAAATATTCTCTGTTGTACAAGACTATGTTATGTTAACTAATCGCTTCGGCTGATATTATATTAACTGTGCAATTGATGTAGCCAGGCATTCTCTCCCTCCCTCTCTCTCTCTCCCTCTCCCTCTCTCTCTCTCTCTCTCTCTCTCTCTCTCTCTCTCTCTCTCTCTCTCTCTCTCTCTCTCTCTCTCTCTCTCTTTACCCTATTTGTATAAAATATAATTAAAGATTATCAAGATAAGTGTTGAAGCTATCACTTGTTCGCCATGTTTTGCTATTTGAATGTGTATTGATTATAAGTTCAAGAACGTGTCCATAAGCAATCTGCTTGTTAACGTTCTCAATGTTGTTATTGTTTGAAACGTGTGTATGTGAATTTGAATAAACACGCTTAAACCAAGAGTGACAGAGGACAGAGATTGTTAGCATGCTGATGGGTGATTACAAAAACCACCTAATGCAATTTACTGCCCGTTTATTGTTTAGTGTTAAAGGCACAGTCCGAGCATGCAGTGAGGACAGTTTGGCTCACCATAGTCTCAGAAATGGCCAGGTTGTAACAAAATAATGAATTAATAGAATAATAAAACAAAAGCGAATTGTAATAGAAAATGATTCATGTATTCATTATCAACCACCACAAACACTTCCATCAACATCACCATCGTAAGCAGATTCTATTTAAGTGGACCACACATATATATATATATAAACATATACACGCACCTTCGCGTCCATACGTGCTTGGGCTTATATATATAGGATCCGCCCTTATTGTATATATTAACGTTTCTTGGGTACGACATAAAATCTTACCTTTTGTATATGCCACAATTCTGCTTTTTAAATTAAAGTTTCGTTCAAAGCAACAGAAACTTTTTATATACCTTTACCTGGTCTTTCTCTACGAAGTCGACGAAGGTGGTTCGTTCCACTTCAATGGGTTGGCCCTGGCGGTCGAACAACGCCAAGACGAAGTGGAAGAAGTTGGATTTCCGTAAGTTGCTGGGGGGCTGCTTTTCGAAGTGCGCTCGGCCGAGACCGGCGCTAAACAGGTCACAGAAAAAAACAAGAAGGCTTGTGTTAATTAATTGTTTTCAACGCAAGGCGATGAAGTCCGCTCATATACTGTGGAACCCTTTCTTTAGACCACCCGTTTTAACACATTCCCATTTGTAAAGCCTTCCTTTTTCAGATTTTACGTTCATAATGTCTAGAAATGTACCTCGATTTTCAGATTCTCTCCTTTTGAAGACCTGCAAGTTTTCTCAAATGTTTGGAGGTCTTAGAAAAAAAAGGGGGGGGGGGAAAGGGTTCCATTGTGGAAGGTATAACGAGGGAGAAATCAAAATAACTCAGATCGTGACATGCAGAGTAACTATGTTTGCGTGACTCGAGTCTTTTATCTAAAACTGATATTTTAACTTATATATTCACATATTTATTTGAAATGTATGCTTGTAGAAGGATGATTGACAGAACATGCTTTGAATTTGAGTTAAAGTCAAATGTTCACTAATAATCACGTTCTAATCAACAGCAAATGTTCATAACTCTTTGTCGAAAATGAACAGAAAACAGCAATTATTCATATTACATGATCCAAATACATGTATATAAAAATGTAAAATTAGAAAATAATTAACGTAAACTGGACTTCGATGTACCTGGTGTTTCTTTATCCGTTCACTTAATCTTTGTATTCAAAATAGTTTGTTTTATTTCCAATATTTCTTTTCTTCTCAGACGTAATAATATCTTCATTCATGATGGGTTCAAACAAGACATTTTGCAAGCACTGTATAAAATCATTGAACAATTGAAGTATGAGTCTTTTTAAACAAACAAACAAACAAAAAACAAAAAAACAATACAAAGATTTAAGTTTACGCACTTATCAGAATACACGTATTATATACAGTTAAATCAGGTCTAACTCAAAAGATTTTTGTTAAGATAAAAGTTAACCCTAAATGTAACGTAGTGCAAACGCTTTTAAGTTCTTCGTCGATACAAACAGACTTACAAGCTAAAACAAATCTAGCAAATAATCTCAGTTCAATCAAACGTATAATTCCTATGAGAGATTATTGTCAACGCAATCTTCAGAATCTATAAGCCGCTATTTAAAAGAGCCATTCAGTTTTCAACTCTCTGTGTGTATATATCAAAGAAACAGATTTTTCCAATCTTATATAGATAGTTTACAGTATACAACAACCTCTGGTGTCCCTCGATCTCTCGACTATAGCTCAGTCGCACAGCCAACTGCCTTGGGAATTTCTACGCTTCAGCGCTACAGTAATGTAAGTAAATGGACGATTTCCTCCTTCCTTTCTTTCGTCGGCCTTTCAAGGCAAAACTGTAGGCCTATGTACAGATACCATGCACTTGCGAAGTCGCTCGATCTGCAAGCATGCACGTGTTCTTTTAAATGCATCTATTTCTAATTGATATGTTCTTGCTCTCCAAGCGGATAATTGCAAATTTGAACAATGAACTGTCTGCTCGATAACAACGGACTAACAAAACAAAACAAAATTGGAGGGCTTGGAGTCAACTATATATATAAAACGGCCGGCAAAATAGAAAAAGATGCTAATAAGTGGGCCAGATTTTCAGTCGACTACGTATAGCAACTTTAAGACACTAATAAAACATTTTTAATGTAAGATTGACATCAGCGGTATTATGGAACTGATTACTGCAAGAAACTTATGACAATCTCTCTCTCTCTCTCTCTCTCTCTCTCTCTCTCTCTCTCTCTCTCTCTCTCTCTCTCTCTCTCTCTCTCTCTCTCTCTCTCTCTCTCTCACCCCCCCCCCTCTCTCTATATATTTCTCCCGCATCTTTAACCTTTCCACCTGATAAATATACACTAAAATACAAACATACATTTAAGTTTCAAATGGATTTTTGAAAGAGGTCGTATTTCATGCAGCGAAGCTCTGCCGGCCGTAACGCCTATACATATATAGCTGGCGTTGACACGAAGACTGTTGGTCTGGCTGTTTATGTGTCCCAGGGGTACCACGTTATGCACAGACCTTTCGCTGTAACGGTCCTAACGGGTGATTGTGTACTGTGTTTATGAAATAACCAAACACAGTTAATTTAGCGCTGGGTGCGAGGTTTCAGTAACTGCATGACCTATACATTTGTGTGATCAATTTGGTTTGTTATTTTGTGTTTGCAAGCGTGCATGATGATACCAAGCAATGCGAGGTTTCAGTAACTGCATGACCTACATTTGCGTGATCAATTTTGTTTGTTATTTTGTGTTTGCACGTGCATGATACTAATTACTATAAAGCAACTTTTAATTGCAAATGGACATTCTGGGCCCCGCAGAATAAATATATTTCGGTAGCTGCAATTTTGTCATTCGCGATTATCAGTCAACTCAAAACATGTTGTGTGTTGTAACATGTTGCAAAAACGCGTTAACTGTCGTTGTAAGGCTGAAGCAGACATCGTGATCCTGTTTGTTTAAGCTATTCTTCAATTATAAAAACGAAACAAAAATCAGTTCTGCTTTCCTTGGTTCAAACGAGAGTAAACTCGTGCAGCAAATAAATTGCTTGAAAAGTATATGGAAGAAAAACTGTGAAGAAGATTGTACCACCACCACGGGAATTTAAACAAACAGGACAAAACAAGAAAATAATAACAACAACAAAACAAACAAACACACACACACACACAAACAGATTAGCAAAAGAGCAGTTTCATTTTAACTGCACGAAAGGACTTTACGGTTCGCGCACAAAGCAGCAAGACTTAGTGCAGAAAGTGAACCACGCAATTATTGATTTATGCCGGATTTGTCTTCAGGCAATCATTCAATCAAGTGCAATGCTTTAAAGAATGTTAAGATGTTCAGACGCACAGTGTTTTACTCTAATTACGTCTTTCATTTCGTTAATTGTGTGTGTCACATAAGGTGGAGTTTCATATTTGAAATTAGTGTTTCATATTTGAAATTATATTTTTGCAAATTGCATGTGTGTTTATTTAATTTCATTTTACAAGTAGGGCTTATTTTATTTTAATCAACATTATTTTCATTGTTGTATTTTATTTTCTGTCATGTCATTGTAATTTATTCACTAAGAGCAGATATATTTATAAAACAACAACCATTTATTTGCTGTTTAATAATATGATTTAAAACAGTTGTATTCAAGCACTTTGCAAAATTCAATACTGCATATATACATATGAAATTGTACAAATGGAGCCCAGTTATACCGTTCTATACTTTACAAACGATGCATGTTGTTTTTGTGCAATGGGTGTATCCAACGAAAATGACTAGACACCTTATTGATCCAAGGTATGTGTATGTAGTAGTCGGGAGTGTTTTATATTAATCTGCTGTTGGCAGGTGCATGCACACTGTATCCGCTCCTTACCCTGTTGCAAAATTTATGCTGTTAGCAATTCTTTGAATTCGTTCCATTTCTTTTAGTGGCTTTATAGACTAGTTTTATAATATCAGACTCTGATTGGTGGAATAAATTAATAGTATATCCACTTCGTGCGTTAGTAGCAGTTGTTCAGACTTTTAGAATGGTTGAATGAGAACCAATATGATTATCCACTACTATTGCAAGATCGACACGGTCCACAAAAAAAAGCAGTTACGTATTATAAGCCTTAACAATTAGTCATTCGGTTTTGATACTTATTATAGGTGTTGGAATAAGCAATGTTCATTGGTAATATGTAAAATAAATGATACATTTTATACATTTATATAAGAAGTTGTGTTTCTGTCCGCGAGTAAAACTGTTTATATACATAGAAATGGGTAGTAATGTTTATGCCGTTGGGAATAAAAATAGACATTAAACAGCTCGATAAATAAGTTGTTCTAATGTCTAGCAGTCAGACCTGTATACAATGAATTATTTCACATATCTGCTGTAAACAATTTCAGAATATCACTGTTTTAGTTTTAGAGGGGTGGAAACATCTGATAATGACCCAACAAAAACACAGTTTGATCAGCCATATAAAAATGGTTATCTGCGTGTATAGTAGTGGAATAACATTCTCTACATATAACAGATCAGTAGAAATATAGGTCTTCCTTGGAATACTATTATATCTTATTGGTCTAATGAATTAGTAATATTATTTTAAACGGCGCTATTTAACGGTGCTATACGTTTCAGCTTGAAAACAGCTTCCACAATAAAGGTATGAATTTGTTTTAAACACCATATAAACCGCTAACGTTCCAAAATCCAGAATAAAAAAATCAAACAGGTAAGTATTTAAAACGATTAATTATCGACACAAAACGACAGTCACAAGTAAATCGTGATGATAGATTTGTCCTGTCCTATAAATACAGGTCTTGCCTATTAAGAACTATAGTACAGGACATACGCTATGCAAAAACAATGACATCGACCTTAGCAATGGTCATCAAACAAAGGTAATGTACATACCTGCCCCCGCCTTGGTCAATCACCGTGGGCTGCATCCAGTTTCGTATGGCGGACAGCTGAGAGTTCAGCCCTTCTTCTTTCATAGGGGACAGAGGGGGCCTACAGGCCACCTGGGGGTGTTCCGGTTCTCCCAAGCCGAACATATACAACACCCGTAACCCTAGTTGGTCGTCTAGCGGGTACACTAGTGGTGCTAGTGGTGGTTGTTGTTGTCGTCGTTGTCGTAGCGCGGTCCCTGGTGGCGTGAAAGCGACGCTGTTGTCGTTGTCTGCTTATCCACCATGCGTTGACTGGAGCAGATTGAAACTAAAGGCTGTGTGTATAGATGTAGGATTTTTTTTAGTTATCTATTGTGAACCTTTGCTTGTCTTTCGTTGCAACTGGTCGGAGACACGAAGCAGCGGTAAATACTCGATGGAATGATAATTCTCTGAGGTCTCAGTCTGGCCTCTTGGTCAAGAGATTAATCTGTGACGATGAGCCAAATCAAACACTATGGTTTGGTCCTATGGCGCCCTGAGTCTGGCAGCGAAGCGAGGAGAAGTCACGGCTGGTAAACACGCACTTTGACACCACAAGTCCCAGAGAAGATCATCCGCTGTTTGCCTGCCTGTCTAGTGACACGTCTGGCTCACTGCACTGACGGGCATAGCTCGATAACCACCGGGGCCTCGATATGTCAGGAATCATCCACAAAAGGATAAAACAGGCGTTGTGAATTGAGAGGGAGGACAGAAAAAAAGTCCACAAATTGTTAATTCCGTTGTTGATAAAATCGTGCAGAAAAAAAATCTTGAGGAAGAAGTGTGGGCCAAAGTCGAAGCAGTCTAAGAGTCGCAGAGATGATAGCGCCTGGCGTGCAGTTGAGGTGGGAACAGGTCTCCGTAGAGCACTGCTGTCACTGGACTCCCACTGCTCTCTCCCCAAGCGTGGCTCCTCTTCGCTCCTCACACTTGAGCGCTGTCTCCCCGCGCTCTCTCTTCAGTCCTACTATAACCTCTCTCTCTCCCACTCTCTCTCGTTCTCTCTCAAGCCTTGCTTGCTCACTGCTACTCTATCTCCAAATCTCCCTCAATGAGTGT
>NC_090256.1:47187826-47213374 GCF_037325665.1 Littorina saxatilis
AGTTATTCCTGTGAAACTACATCACGCAAGTTTAGTCTTACAGGATGTCTGACTTGGTAAAAATTAATGTTCTCTATTATTTTGCAGAAAATGAAAATAGAACAAAGAACTTTACAAGTTGTTTAAAGCATTTTTGATTCTTGAAGACAACTATAAAAGTTTGTTTTTTTAGAGACATTTATGATGTCTACACTGTGTGTCTTTCCATGGCTGATATTCGCTTCGATTGAAAAACATTGGTTGTAACTGGTAATTACTATACAACAACATAAGATAAAATAAACGAGAATATTGACTTCGCGTCTTTAACTGTAGAACTATACTTTCTCCAGGATCAAGATGACTCGATGTAATTCCAAAACCAATGAATAATAATGAATAAGCATGTTACACTGCAGAACAACCTAGTGCCTTTCAGCAGACTCTATAGCTCTCCCTGGATTAAAAACGAATGAATGTGAACCCAAAATCAAAGCGGTCAAGAGTCAAACGCACATGTTGCTATGATTCCATCAAGCCTCAGAGCCAGTGTCCAGAGACAAGACTTGACCACTCGCAGCGTTAGAAGAAAGACATCCCGACATGACGTCCACTCGTTTCTGACGTTGTATTCTCAGCGCCGTCATCGCCAGAATCCTTGTCCTTGCAAACTATGGTCGGTCTGAGTTAAACCTCCTCGGTACTGTGCAAAGTGGGCTTTCATTTCTGATGCTCGATTCATTTTGCCGTCAATGCCAGGACTAGCATGACCATTAAGGCTAAAGGTTAGTTTAGCAAGAACCTTTCTCCCTCCTTGGTTACTAAACTTCGAAGGATGCCATGTATTCGTCTGTCGGTTTATAGCTGCACATTGATTCGGCATGTGTTAAATTAGGTCCCTTTATTCTGACGATGTTTTCAGCACCTTCTGCATGTAGTCAATAGCCATGTAAGCTATATAGTGTCGTGCAAAAATAAACACGGACCTTTATTTGAAAAAAACAAAGCTGAAGTTAGACTGTCGATCGAAGTTAGAATATGAACGTACATGTAGGCTACTTAGAATGTTTTCAATTAAATTGCACATATAAATAAGAGAAATGTTTTATTCGCTGATGACCAGTGATAACAGTGAATATAATCATGAAAAATTACACCTGTTTCTTCTCATTTTTCAAAGGCATCACCTCTCTATCTTAATCTTAAAATAATGAATGATTCATCAGACACGTGCATGACCCATTGTATTCGCTCGGCATCCAAGACAGTAGCGCACAACATTCTATTCAAGTCTTCCCCACTTCAGATTCATGTTTCAGACTAATTTGTCCTGCTTGGCTCAAGTCCATCTTTTATGCTTCGCTGTTCACTACGCTCTGGTGACTTTGACCTTTGAAGCGCCGACAGAACGTCACGGGTCAGTGAATGTCGCGTGCGGACTGTCCACTACATGATGTCCAGTGTCTTGTATTCGAACAAGAGATGGTGTATTGTATCTATAATCTTTGAGGCTGCGACGATACTGTTGTCATTGAAGATGTACTGGACTGGATCGATACGGGAATAGAAAGACAATGGGAATAGCGTAGTACACGATGTATTTTTGAGTGTAGCATTCTGGGTCGTTGAAGGTTAACACATCTGCTAATACATTTACGAGAATATTGTGTTTGAATTTATCCTTTTAAGTTTGGTTTGATCATGCACTCCACAGATAATAATTGCACGCCAGAAACGTTCTCCTTTTCTTTCTGTCCTTCTCTGGGTCAAAATTATTTATCGATTTAACTTTTAGGTATGCAGATATTTAGCTGTGACCCTGTGTTGTTACTTTGGCATTCACAATGCAATGTGCGTATTCATATTTGTTTGTGTTCAATTTGCTTTCGTTATTTTTTGTAAGCAAAATGTTATTCAATTGAAACATTGCTGTAGCTACAGTGCATGGTTCTTCTTCTCAAAGGCAGAAAAGACGTCTCACTTGAAAATAATTGCAAGAAAAACAGGTGGCTGTCAAATCATCTTGAACATCTTCTATAATGTGTCACAGCAGCAGCTGGCACATTTTGTTAAACCTGCCGTTTCAAGTTTCCGAAGGACGGATTTTCTAATGGAAAACGTAAGATTGAATATTTGAGAGTCCAGCCAAGATGACCAGCCACTGTTGCAACCGAGGACGTGAAGTCCGAATTTCATCACCAGACAAGTCCCTCATATATGGTCGCGTGTCATACTTTGCTTTTCCTCTTCACGGTCGGATAATGATCCTTCCCCCAAGCTTGTTAGTTTAGGTACGCATCACTTATACAAACTACTCCTCCCATGCACTTGACCCCCCACCACCATTTCACCCACTTCTCGACCCCTTCTTCCATGCATGGACACTGAGTTATACCTTCGGTGGAATCCTGCCTTAAAAAATACACACACACACACCACACACACACACACACCACACACACACACACATGCACACCCACACTTAAGGCCCCACTATAATTATATTGTTGATACTTTTGGTTCTTTTCTTTCAGTGTCTGAAAATGTACCGCCATTCTAAGAAATTTGAATAAAACTTACATTAACCTGCCAAGAATTGTCATTGTGCGGAATCCGCTCTATATATTTCGCCCATCAACACAACAAACATAATATTAAAAAAAAGTCAAGCTCTTTTATAAGGTCTGATTTTCTCTGTTTTATATCTATTTTTCTATTGTTTATTAATTTGTTGCGATCTTACAAAAAGGTGGGCTGGGCGGTGGAGGGGGACCCACTGTGGTGGATATAACCAGAGATAGTGTAGCAGTATCTGTGATATAATTCAACGCCCCTGGAGCTGCTTCAGTCAACTACTCCAGCAGCTTGTGTTGATCCTTCGGCGCGTGGGGGTCGCGTGACCCCGCTTTGAGCCTGCAGCCATAAGCTCAGAGTGAAGAGACTGTCATTAGTTTGTTTACCTAACCCCCGCGTGCCCGGCGCGTGCGAGCCCTGAAACTGACATGACACTTTATTAATTTGTCGTGACAGCTTCTGTGAGAAGTGTTTGGGGACATCCTTTTGTTATTTTATTGTTGATCGTGTGTGTGGATAGACCACCACTGAGCAGGTATTTGAAATGATTGGAGGCCTGTCGGAATTTGAAAAAAGAAAGTGTCTGGGAGCTTTGAATTAGTGTCGTCTGCTGAAGAGACCAGACAACTCTCGTGATAGCGACGTGGGTTTTAAAAAGAATTGTAAATAAGTGTGTGTGTGTGTGTGTGTGTGTGTGTGTGTGTGTGTGTGTGTGTGTGTGTGTGTGTGTGTGTGTGTGTGTGTGTGTGTGTGTTTTTACATAAATTTAGTCAAGTTTTGACTAAATGTTTTAACATAGAGGGGGAATCGAGACGAGGGTCGTGGTGTATGTGTGTGTGTGTGTGTGTCTGTGTGTTTGTGTGTGTGCAGTGTGTGTGTGTGTGTGTGTCTGTGTAGAGCGATTCAGACTAAACTACTGGACCGATCTTTATGAAATTTTACATGAGAGTTCCTGGGTATGATATCCCCGGACGTTTTTTTTCCATTTTTTGGATTGTCTTTGATGACGTCATATCCGGCTTTTTGTAAAATTTGAGACGGAACTGTCACACCCTCATTTTTTAATCCAATTAATTGAAATTTTGGGCAAGCAATTTTCGACAAAGGCCGGACTTTGGTATTGCATTTCAGCTTGGAGGCTTAAAAATAATTAATGACTTTGGTCATTAAAAATCTGAAAATTGTTATAAAAATTATATTTTTATAAAACGATCCAAAATTACGTTAATCTTATTCTTCATCATTTTCTGATTCCAAAAACATATAAATATGTTATATTTGGATTAAAAACAAGCTCTGAAAATTAAAGATATAAAAATCATGATTAAAATTAAATATCCGAAATCGATTTAAAAACTATTTCATCTTATCCTTGTCGGTTCCTGATTCTAAAAACATATAGATATGATATGTTTGGATTAAAAACACGCTCAGAAAGTTAAAACGAAGAGAGGTAGAGAAAAGCGTGCTATCCCGCTCAGCGCGACCATTACCGCACTATTCCTGGCTTGTTGATTTCACTGCCTTTGCCACGAGCGGTGGACTGACGAAACTACGAGTATGCGGTCTTGGTGAAACGATGCAGTGCGTTCAGTTTCATTCTGTGAGTTTGACAGCTTGACCAAATGTAGTAATTTCGCCTTACGCGACTTGTTAAATGTCTTGGAGATTAGAATTTGAGTGTCGTCTGCTCAAGAGTCCACTAAAAGATCGTGACAGTGACGGCTTCGTCGCAATGTAAAGAAAGAAAGCTTCTTGGAGCTTTACAAATTACTGTCGTTTGGTTTAAACATAAGTTTATTTTAACAAAGGTTACAATCATGACATGTATACAAAGTTCACAGAAACAGCAACAAGCTAGAAGCTTATAGTGGTGTTCCTGCATGACAGTACAACATAAGGCGGTAACGGCTGAAAAATGTGTCTCAATAAACCAAATCTATTAATAACGTTTGCTGGAGGAGACCAGCAGAAAATCGAAGAATCAAACATACCCTCATCTTGATCCAACAAATTAAAAGAAAAGAATGTAGTAGGTATATGAGTATAGGTTTTGACACTTGTCGCCATCTCTCGTTAAGTGTTCTGATCTTCCAGTTCCTCCGAAAAAAAAACTACAGATAATAATTCCAAGAGGAACTCATCTAAGAGTAAATATATGTCATTTATTATTGTACCCTCTCGTTTATTTGTTTTGTTCGTTTTGTCGTGTATTTATTTATTTATCGTGTTATTTATTTATTTCGTCAGTTATTCATTTATTCGTTTATTTTGTTCATTTACTTATCTGTTCCTGTATTCATTTTTACATTTAGTCAAGTTTTGACTAAATGTTTTAACATAGAGGGGGGAATCGAGACGAAGGTCGTGGTGTATGTGTGTGTGTGTGTGTGTGTGTGTGTGTTTGTGTGTGTGTGTGTGTGTATGTGTGTATGTGTGTATGTGTGTGTGTGTCTGTGTGTGTGTGTAGAGCGATTCAGACCAAACTACTGGACCGATCTTTATGAAATTTGACATGAGAGTTTCTGGGAATGATATCCCCGGATGTTTTTTTTCCTTTTTCCGATAAGTGTCTTTGATGACGTCATATCCGGATTTTTGTAAAAGTTGAGGCGGCACTGTCACACCCTCATTGTTCAATCAAATTGATTGAAATTTTGGCAAAGCAATCTTCGACGAAGGTCGGGGTTTGGTATTGCATTTCAGCTTGGTGGCTTAAAAACTAATGAGTGAGTTTGGTCATTAACAATCGGAAACTTGTAATTAAAATTATTTTTTTTATTAAACGATCCAAAAACAATTTCATCTTATTTTTCGTCATTTGCTGATTCCAAAAACATATAAATATGTTATATTTGGATTAAAAACAAGCCCTGAAAATTAAAAATATAAAAATTATGCTAAAATTAAATTTCCGAAATCGATTTAAAAACAATTCTGTCTTATTTCTTGTCGGTTCCTGATTCCAAAAACATATAGATATGATATGTTTGGATTAAAAACACGCTCAGAAAGTTAAAACGAAGAGAGGTACAGAAAAGCCTGGAAAATTCTCAGATGCGAACAGATATTTTTAACTCAGATCTTGAAAAAATCGACCAGTGGGCTAGACAGTGGAAAGTTAAATTTAATCAAAGTAAAACAAAACTTCTGAATATAAGCAGGAAAAGAAATCCAGATTACATCCCTTTAAACTTCGGTGGCACAATTTTACAAGAAACTGAAAGTCATAAACATCTTGGTATTATTATTCAAAATAACGGTAAGTGGGAGTTACATATTAAATCTGTTATAGCAAAATGCCGTACGCTAGTAGCTTGCTTACGATCTTATAAATATAGACTAGGCAGAAAAGCTTTAGAAATAATGTATAAATCCTTCATATTGCCACATTTTGATTATGCTGATGTTCTCTGGGACAACTGCCCTAAGGAGTTAGCCACCGAGCTCGAAAGTATTCACTTAGATGCAATTCGAACCATTGTTGGAGCAGTCCGCGGTACAAGCCATCAAAAATTGTACGATGAGTCAGGCTTTATTTCATTACTAGAGAGGCGAAAACGTCATAAATTGATATTATTTCACAAGATCGTTCACCGCAAGGTGCCAAACTACTTATTAGCGATATTGCCACCACTAATATCAACTAATAACCCATATCACCGGCGCAGACCTCTAGACAGGAAAGTTCCATCGTTTAAAACTGAATTATACAGAAACTCATTTCTCCCATCTACTACACAACTCTGGAATTTTTTACCAGACTATATAAAACTTAGTGATTCCCTAAGTGAATTTAAGCACTTTTTGTCAAAAAACGATTTAAGTCCGCCGTGTTATTTTTATTCTGGAGATCGTATGTCACAAATAATTCACTGTAAGCTCAGGTTATATATAAGTGATCTTAATAACGATCTAGTGAGACGTCACGTTGCAACAGATGCATCTTGTGACTGCGGATTCCCGTCCGAATCCGTACAACACTTCATATTCGATTGTCCAAATTATCGCGAAGCACGTCAAGAAACTATACATACCCTCCCCAATCACATAATTCACCTCCCCCACCTTTTAAACGGAGACAGACAGTATTCCTTAGATTTGAACAGGAAAATTTTTTCCACCGTACACTCGTTCATCAAACGTTCAGGCCGCTTTGGGTAAATCAGAATAAATGCTCTACAAGCCGGACAACAACTTTAACTTCTGCACATCTCTTACCCATCCCTCTTCTTTTATTCATCTTCTTTCCCTCCTTCCTTCCTTTACTGTCTTTCTTTATAATCATTATGCAACGTTCATTACGTTATTAATAGATTTGGTTTATTGAGACACATTTTTAGCCGTTACCGCCTTATGTTGTACTGTCATGCAGGAACACCACTATAAGCTTTTAGCTTGTTGCTGTTTCTGTGAACTTTGTATACATGTCATGATTGTAACCTTTGTTAAAATAAACCTATGTTTAAACCAGGTACAGAAAAGCGTGCTATGCAGCACAGCGAAACCGCTACAGCGTTGAACAGGCTCGTCAGTTTCACTCCGTTTTGCACAAGCGGCAGACTACGGTCATTGTGAAAAAATGCAGTGCTTTCAGTTTCATTCTGTGAGTTCGACTGAGCTTGACTAAATGTTGTATTTTCGCCTTACGCGACTTGTTTATGTGTCTGTTTAATTACATATCTTTTTATTTATTTATTCAATTAGTTTGTGTTCGTTTATCAGGTCACTTTGCTAAGTGTTCTTGTGGAAAGCTATCCAGATTTTTTTTTAAATCTTCAAATGAATCAGCGGGGGTAGTGTTTGGGAGTTAATATTACTCAACATATATGTTGAAGTCAGATTTAAGAGGGTCCATGAGTAAAATGAAATAATAAGTGTGAGATACATTTAACCGTAGTCCATTAATAACACCGTAGGGACTGGACACATCGTCTACGTGTCACACAATTCCCATCGCCTGACCACTGGACTTTGAACAAAATGAAGTCCCTAATCGACTGTCTTATCCTCTAGGTTCATCTCGACTCGATCATGCAGAGAAGGCTCAAAGGACGGGAGAGTAAATTAAATTGCGTTTTGTTTGGTGGGTCCTGCATGCATGTTCTTGACATTTTTACTGTATGTAGTCAGTCTGCTTGTTCCGGTACAGCAAAGCAGGCTTGGACGAAACCAATACTCAGGCATTGAGAAAGAGGGAAAAAAAACAAGTCGCGTAAGGCAAAATTACTACATTTAGTCAAGCTGTGGAACTCACAGAATGAAACTGAACGTAGTCCGCCGCTAGTGCAAAAGGCAGTGAAAGTGACGAGCCTGTTTGGCACGGTAGCGGTTGCGCTGTGCTTCATAGCACGCTTTACTATACCTCTCTTCGTTTTAACTTTCTGAGCGTGTTTTTAATCCAAACATATCATATCTATATGTTTTTGGAATCAGGAACCGACAAGAAATAAGATAAAATAGTTTTTAGAACGATTTCGGAAATTTAATTTTAATCATAATTTTTATATTTTTAATTTTCAGAGCTTGTTTTTAATCCGATTATAACATATTTATATGTTTTTGGAATCAGAACATGATGAAGAATAAAATAAAAGTAATTTTGGATCGTTTTATAAAAAAATAATTTTAATTACAATTTTCAGATTTTTAATGACCAAAGTCATTAATTAATTTTTAAGCCTCCATGCTGAAATGCAATACCGAAGTCCGGCCTTTGTCGAAGATTGCTTGGCCAAAATTTCAATCAATTTTATTGAAAAATGAGGGTGTGACAGTGCCGCCTCAACTTTTACAAAAAGCCGGATATGACGTCATAAAAGACATTTATCGAAAAAATGAAAAAAAATCTGGGGATTTCATACCCAGGAACTTTCATGTAAAATTTCATAAAGATCGGTCCAGTAGTTTAGTCTGAATCGCTCTACACACACACACGCACAGACAGACAGACAGACAGACACACACACACACACACACACACACACACACACACACACACACACACACACACACACACACACACACACACACACACACACACACACACACACACACACACCACGACCCTCGTCACGATTCCCCCTCTATGTTAAAACATTTAGTCATAACTTGACTAAATTAATGTAAAAACACCGGGAGAGTAAACTAAATTGCTTTTTATTTGGTACGTCATGTTCTTGACATTTTTACTGTATGTAGACAGTCTGTTTGTCCCGGTACAGCAAAGCCGACTTTGATGAAACCAATAATCAGGCATTGAGAAAGAGGAAAAAACAAACAACCCATGCAGGCAGAGACACAGAATACAAAACAGTCATACCGAATAAAGGAATCCCCTCAAATATTGGCGCTCCAAGTCTTCTTCTTCTTCTTCTTTTTCCCTTAAGCTAGCTACTAGCTAGCTGCCCTTTCCCCACCTCCTGTATCACCAACCCCTTCCCATTTTCTGCTTGTTTGTGTATCTGTTTTGTCTTTTGTTTTGTTTTTCGTTTCCTGAAAGGAGCTAATGTACTTATTCCGCCATCATGCTAACCTTTGTTTTGTAATTACTATGATTGCTTATAATAAGCATTATATGCTTGAGTATGTAATCATCCATGCATTGTTCTTGTCATGATTAAAATTGAATAAAGTTTTGTTTAAACCAAGAAAGGACAGACAGGATGACAGACAGACACGCGGCGTCATGTCATAAGGCAGACACGCGTACGTATACTATATGTATCTAAAATAAGTGTTGTGTACGGTTTGCTTGCATGCTTATAAGTCAAGAGTTATTTTTGCATGAGAATAGTCTGTGGTCGCGGACATGACAAACGCGTATGTATACTCATCAAACGATGCGTGTGATTAATGCATGCATGCAAGGAGGAGCATCAGTGAAAGAAGAATGTACAAATAAGATTAGAAGTGTAATGAATAACTATCACATTTTCTTGATTACGTCTAAGGACGAACGCATGCATGCAGCTTTAATCAAGAATAATATGTAAATTATAGATAAATTATAAATACAAATTTAAAAAACACCTTCTCCTTTAAAAACAAAAAATCATCTTGTATAGTCGAGAAACCGACAAAAAAGTAAAATATGCAAAATGTTAACTTTCAAAGTAAGCTACATGTATTTGTTCGCATAGAAAACAACGAACAAAATCCATAGTGGCAAGCAGACAATAAAAAAGCGGAACACATAACTCCCTTAATAAAATGACATTTATATGATCACTTATACGATGGCTAATTACAACCGTCGTCTAAAAAGCCGTTATCAACCCTTCAATTAACCAGTCTGCATGTGTAACATTCTTCATTATAATATCATCATAAAATTATTCAAAAACAAATCTTCAGACCGTAACTAATAAGTCCACGGGAGACAGACAGTCACTACATCAACGCGTGCAGGAGCATCAACGCTTCAAGAACGAAGAAGATGGAACAATTGCACCATGATACCTTTACTTCTTGGCATTGAACATTACCCAAGAAACTCTTGTCGCAGCAAAATATTTTGCTGTCAAATCTCTCCCTCTGTAAACATGCCAAGCTGGAAGATACAAGAAGACACTGTGCGCTGTGGGACATGGCTGGCTAGCTCCTCCCTCCCTCCCTGGGGACTGTCGCCGTTCCTCCAGTCTCCTCCCCCCTTGGGATTAAAGAGGGAAAGAAAAGAGGAGGGTTGAGTGCGCTTGACACTGTGAGGCGACGACGGTGAAGCGAGAGAGCGAGTTACTATACAACAGGCTCAACTTTTATTGCTCAATGATTGAGAGACTTAAAGAAGATTGAATGTAAATCGGTTGCGGGATGAACTTTTATTGCTCAATGATTGAGAGAGAGAAGATTGAATGTAAATCGGTCGCGGGTTAGTGATTTTTAAGGTGCCGTGGAGGGTTGATTTACTGCAGGGAGAAGTTTATTAATCAGTGACATAGAGAAAGTATGTACTACGACTGAGACTGTTCTCAACCTTTGCGTTAGTATTTTTGGTTTTGAACTATTTTTGTCGGTTTTCTTTCTGTTACCTGGAATACCTCAGCTACTTGTTCATATGCACAACTCTGTTTATCTTAATTGTTCGAATAAAGCAATTAAACATGCACGCTTGATTAATGATGGAATCAGTTTTATATAACAAGTTTGTTTCATGCATGAATTGAATGAATCGAATAACCATGTAAACTGCTATCTCCGCTTTGTCATTTGTTGAAAAATAAGCCTGACATTCTTTTAATTATTCCAGTTTAGATATATATGCAGGCAAAGTTTGACAGTAACAGGAGCAAATGCAATACATTCAATGACTTAATCATATATGCAACAAGACCAATCAAGTACACGAGTGTATATACACCGTTGTGCATGAACAGCACAAACAATATAACTCTGATTTACAACAGTCAAAACTCGAGAAAAGAAAGCGTCCAGTGGTTCATAAACCAAAGTACATCATTAGCATGTGCTATCTTAACTTATAAAGAGATGCGACTTTGGTATAAAAAGAGAGCTGCAGTTTTTCCAAAGACAACGGTCAATTATATCTAAAGTACGTGTTCTTCTCTCATGTTTTCGGTCCTATAAGTATCGCCTTAGCCGAAAGGCACTTGAACTTATGTATAAATCTTTTATTATTCCCCATTTTGATTTTTCTGACGTCATTTGGGATAACTGTTCTGACAGATTAGCTACTTTATTAGAAAACTTGCATCTTGATGCCATAAGAACCATTATAGGTGCAGTTCGTGGCACGAGTCACCAAAAATTGTACGATGAATCAGGATTTACAACACTGAAGGAGAGGCGAAAAAGACACAAATTGATTTTGTATTTCAAATTAGTTAATGCACGCGTGCCACCATACTTACTAGAACGTCTGCCTCCTCTCGTTGCTTCTGTGAACCCTTACCATAGACGAAGACCACTTGGTTTAAGCGTGTTTATTCAAATTCACATACACACGTTTCAAACAATAACAACATTGAGAACGTTAACAAGCAGATTGCTTATGGACACGTTCTTGAACTTATAATCAATACACATTCAGATAGCAAAACATGGCGAACAAGTGATAGCTTCAACACTTATCTTGATAATCTTTAATTATATTTTATACAAATAGGGTAAAGAGAGAGAGAGAGAGAGAAAGAGAGAGAGAGAGAGAGAGAGAGAGAGAGAGAGAGAGAGAGAGGGAGAGGGAGAGAGAGAGAGAGGGAGGGAGAGAATGCCTGGCTACATCAATTGCACAGTTAATATAATATCAGCCGAAGCGATTAGTTAACATAACATAGTCTTGTACAACAGAGAATATTTTCGTGTTCAAAGATATAGTTAAATCAGTATTTCCAAACAAGAGTGTTTTGCAGTCCAGAACGTGTGTTGGCAGACTATTGAATAAAATGGTTCTATGTTCTTTAAATTTTGGACAGTGTAATAAGAAATGTTCAGAATCTTCCGGGCATGCTCCACACGTACATTCTAAATTATCAGAGAGGTGTCGGTTAACTAAGTCTTGTTGCAAATCGCTCATGTTTAATCTCAACCTGCTGTGAAGTACCTGTCCCTGGCGGTTGCCTAGATAATAATACGGTGGAACAACAACATCTCCATCGGTCAAATACCTTTTAAATTCACCAACTGACTGCGTTTGTTGTATATTTTCTGGAAGATTATTCCACAAAGCTGTCGTTGAAGGAAAAAATGAAGATTTATATAACTCACTTCTGCACAATGGAAACTTACGTTCAAGAGGGCGTCGTCTGTGGTAAGGATTTACATCGGAAACCAGGACCGGCAGTTTGGAATATAAATATTCTGGGGTTAAACGATTTACAATTTTATAATACAGCAAAAGTTTATGACGACGTCGCCTTTCTTTCAGGGGCACAAAACCCGATTCGTTATACAGTTTTTGGTGGCTTGTGCCACGTACTGCACCTACAATGATTCGGATTGCATCGAGATGCAATGTCTCCAACTCGTCTGCCAAACACTGTGTACAGTTATCCCAGATAACGTCCGCATAATCAAACAATGGTAACATAAAGGATTTATATATAACTTCAAGTGATTTCCTGTTTAAACGATGCTTGAATAAACCAAAACACGCAATTGACTTTCTACATTTAGCAATTAGACTTTTTATGTGGGAATCCCATTTACAATTACCTTGTAGAATGACGCCAAGGTGCTTGTGATTTTCAACATCAACTAAGTGTGCATCTTCGAAATACAATGGTGGAAGTAAAACATTTTGTTGCCTACAAATGTCCAACAATTCTGTCTTTTGACAATTAAAAGTGACTTTCCATTTAGAAGCCCATGTGCGAATTTTATCCAAATCAGAATTCAAAATCTCTGCTCGTACATCATCGTTATCTAAACTTAAGTACATACTCGTATCGTCTGCAAAGAGTTTCAACACTGATTCAAGACCAACACCAATATCGTTAATATAAAAGACCACTTGACAGACAGACTCCCCACTCTCGAACTGAATTGTATAAAAAGTCATTTTTTCTGTCTTCGACTTCCCTGTGGAATGAGCTTCCAGATACTGTATTATAAAACAACTTGATTCTATTGGGTTATTTAAAAAACGTATTAGTTCTGATGATTCTGTTGTTCCCTCGTATAGATACACATCTGATCGAAAATCAGAAATTATCCATTGCAGACTGAGATTGAGGATCAGCAATCTAAATAGTGATCTATTTGACAGACATTTAATTCCCGACCCGTCATGCACTTGTGGTTATCCTGTTGAAAATGCGGAGCACTATATTTTTCATTGCCCCTTATCTCTTCAAATACGTGAAGTCACCTTGTCAACACTGCCCAACTATGATTTGCTAACCGCTGATGATTTTCTGTATGGCAATAGAGACAAGTCAGACAGCGAAAATGCATTGATATTTGACCAGTTATTCAGGTTTATCTTATTAAGCAAACGTTTTGAATAATGAATGCATTTATCTCATCCATGTTCGAAACGACCATGTGCAGTACTGTTTACATTTCCTTGTTCTGGTAGTATTCTATTTTCAACCATGTGGAAGTCATTGTATGCGTGTGTGTGCGAGTGAGTGTGCGAGCGCGTGTGAGTACTGGTGTCAGTTTAGCATTGGGTTTTTTTTATTTTTTTTTTATTTTTTCCTTTTATTGTTACATGTTTGTCTACCATAATTTACCATTATTATTTTGACATTATTTCAAATTTGTTATATTAAAATCGTCCGCCAAATTTCATTTGCTTTTAAGAGTACGCTCATAAGCCTAGCTTGTTGTGCTCCATGTTCCTTATTTCATGTATGCGGTAATAGTACCAATGGAATTTATTGAATAAACTTGTTTAAACCAACGGTATTAAGATAGTGGAAACCAGCCAAGAAGTGCATTTAAGCATGGCAATTTTGTTTGTTTGTTTGTTTTAACTAGTGACCCTCCCCCACCCCACCCCACCCCCACCCCCTTTCGCCCGTTGCCTTTAACCTGCATAGCATCTCAAGCAAGAAGAACAACTATTTATAAAGGCCCCAAGAGTCTGGTGTCTCAGTTTTTGAAGAGAGCACAAAGAAGAGTATGTGACCAGTAGCTTGTCTGCTGACATTTTGGTGTGTTACTCTGTTGAGTAAAATTCACATTTGTTCTTTGAGGTCACTTAAACTGGTTGAATTGTTGATTTAGTGTATGCGTGTGTGTGTGTGTGTGTGTGTGTGTGTGTGTGTGTGTGTGTGTGTGTGTGTGTGTGTGTGCGTGTGCGTGTGCGTGTGTGCGTGTGCGTCTGTGTGTGTGTGCGTGTGTGTGTGTGTGTATGTGACAGAAAAGTTCCATAGGCCTCCCTGAACTGAGCCCGAAATTGACTTCTTTTTTTAAGGAAAATTCAGTGCCAAAGCTTTAAGCAGCGAGCTTCGTGAAGCAGACTTTGCGAAGTGGACTTTGTCCATTTAGTAACGGATTTTACCATGGACTCTACGGTGTACACAGAAGGGGATGGTGCGTTCGTCCGCCCATGCACAGGGAGCTGAGAATAGTCAAGGAAGTTCTAGCCATCGATTCGGCTCTACTTTTTATATTTAGTCAAGTTTTGACTAAATATTTTAACATCGAGGGGGAATCGAAACGAGGGTCGTGGTGTATGTGCGTGTGTGTGTGCGTGTGTGTGTGTGTGTGTGTGTGTGTGTGTGTGTGTGTCTGTGTGTGTGTAGAGCGATTCAGACTAAACTACTGGACCGATCTTTATGAAATTTGACATGAGAGTTCCTGGGTATGAAATCCCCGAACGTTTTTTTCATTTTTTTGATAAATGTCTTTGATGACGTCATATCCGGCTTTTCGTGAAAGTTGAGGCGGCACTGTCACGCCCTCATTTTTCAACCAAATTGGTTGAAATTTTGGTCAAGTAATCTTCGACAAAGCCCGGACTTCGGTATTGCATTTCAGCTTGGTGGCTTAAAAATTAATTAATGACTTTGGTCATTAAAAATCTGAAAATTGTAAAAAAAAATAAAAATTTATAAAACGATCCAAATTTACGTTTATCTTATTCTCCATCATTTGCTGATTCCAAAAACATATAAATATGTTATATTCGGATTAAAAACAAGCTCTGAAAATTAAATATATAAAAATTATTATCAAAATTAAATTGTCCAAATCAATTTAAAAACACTTTCATCTTATTCCTTGTCGGTTCCTGATTCCAAAAACATATAGATATGATATGTTTGGATTAAAAACACGCTCAGAAAGTTAAAACGAAGAGAGGTACAGAAAAGCGTGCTATCCTTCTTAGCGCAACTACTACCCCGCTCTTCTTGTCAATTTCACTGCCTTTGCCATGAGCGGTGGACTGACGATGCTACGAGTATACGGTCTTGCTGAAAAATGGCATTGCGTTCAGTTTCATTCTGTGAGTTCGACAGCTACTTGACTAAATATTGTATTTTCGCTTTACGCGACTTGTTGTTCTTTTGTGGGGGTTTGGGGGTGGGGTAGAACTCAATGATTATGACGCATCCTGGCGTCATTGGTATTGTTCTCGTTATTTATCATCAGCTATAACAACTAAGCCTGCTGATGTCAACTTGTATTCTACTCATTCTCTCTCCCCCCCCCCCCCCCCCCCCTCAAACAATCGTTCCAGACCGACCCCCCTGAGTGTGACTCCTCGCACCCAGAGTCACGTGATCTAGCAAACGTCATTTCGATCCAACTCTCCCACAATGCATCCCGTTTCCTCCCGGGACCCAACGGGCGCTCGAGTGGCCTCCCTTGGCTCATTAGCCGGGCGCATGTTCAGTAGCAAGGATAATTTTCACAATAACCATTGACGTTATTGAATTAGCCGAGTTCGCTTCTTGGCGACGGGCCACAGGGGTGACGGAACAGAATCGGGAGGGCGGGGGAGCGCCGGAAGGCAAAGGGAAGCTTTAAGCGAACAAATATTCGCCGATTTCTCATGTCTCCGTTTGTGGGTAATTGCCTAAACTAGCCAATTTCTGGTGTGAGTGTTATGCAGCTGATACCGCCATTTTCTTGTCCCCGCCTTGCTTTCAGTCTTTCCTGCATGGTCGTCTCATTTTGTTGATGCATTTCTTCTTTTGCTTGCGAGGAATTGGTGTGTTGGAAGATTTCAAATAATATGAACTGTATCTACAGTATGACGGATGGCATTTGTTACTTTGCTGAGTGATTTGATTAATCTTTTGTCATACACTGTGTGATATAATATACGTGCGAATTTTTGAAAAGTGTAGAAAATAAGAATGGCGTTTAAATTCTTCGGTTACGTGTGCAATATACGTTTAATGTGGGACGTACCAATATTAGTTTATCATGGAGACAAACGCATAACAGAAAATCCTCTCCGACCTAAAAAGCAAACCAACAAGATAACCAACGATCATCACCTCATGCATGCTATATGCACTGAATGGCATCCACACACATTAAGTCATCATGCATGCAGGTGCCCATCGAGCAAAAGCTCACAATATTTACTCACTACAATTCCCTGCGTTGTTATACACATACACAGTTATGCTGGTGTTTCCGTTTTCTTCGTGTGTGTCCCTGCTACTACAGGGATAGAAAATTCCACAGAACTTTATGAGTGTTGATAATACCAGAGTCCGCACTTGTCCCATCTCCCAGTGAAATTTTGCAAGACTCCTTTGCCACTACATCTTCTCCACAACAATGCTTTTGATGAGGAGGATCCTTGCCGGTGTCGACGGGTTTTTAGCTCCCCCAGATAAAAGGGGCCCCCATGGGGTTCTTGTGTTGTTCGCCACACGTTCTCAAAGAGGGGCTGACATACGGGAAGAGGGGAGGAATATGCTGTGCGCCTGTATGATAAAGACAACAGTATTGTGTTCCTGCAGATATGGCAATGTGGCCCCTGAAGAATCAGTTGAGGGAGTTAGTCACAAGCAGCGTTTCATGCACTCAGATGCTCTTTCTCCCTCTCTTGCCTGTCTTTAGTGTTTTCATGTCTTCCCTCCGCCCCCTTCTCTACTGATCAGTGCTCTCACACAGAGACCCACGACTCACTATGGTATCAGGGTACGTTGGGAGGCGGGTTCAAGCGTTATCTTTGCAAGGTATTCATGACACCGCGATGGTAGGAACATTTTGTTTTAAACCATGCAGCCACTACACTTATTTCAAACAAGTTTTATTCATTTGAACTCACTATCTGGAACGCCGAAGAAGAAGAAGAAGAAGAAGAAGAAGAAGAAGAAGAAGAACTCACTATAATCTGAAACAGATAGACTGCTAACTTTCCAAATCAAGACTGACTCAAAAACCAAGAAAGGTCAACTTTTTGGAATGTTTAATGCAGGAAAAAACAACACGTTCACATGTAAGAACCTCGACCTAACGACCTTTGAAGTAGACTATAGACAACATAAGAACCTCGACCTAACGACCTTTGAAGTAGACTATAGACAACATAAGAACCTCGACCTAACGACCTTTGAAGTAGACTATAGACAAACAAGAGACACGACAGAAAACATAAAGAAATGTTGATTTGACTTGTCTTCGCTTGTGCACATGCAAGATGGTCGTAGCAATGACCATACAAAACAAACAAGCAATAAACTCACTACAATCGTCGCACAAAGAAAAACAAAAATGTTAACAGCAGAAATGCTGTATGAAAACGTTTGATGAGGGTAAGAAACTACACAATCGCAATCGTATATAAAATAACCTGTTACATATATACGTTACTAAGCTTCCTCCAAAGGCAAATCGATGCTTCTGCTGCTGTTAATCGAGGCTTATTTCCCCTCGAAGATATGCGAAACAGCAAAAAAAAAAACCAGCACTGTGCTTTTGTTTTTGTGTTTGTTACTGTCGGCTACAGCCAAAGAAAAAAGAGTTGAATAGGAAGGGCAATGAGAATCACTTGTGCCGAGAAGTTGTCATCTGTCTGTCTGTCCGGAAGCTATAACATGCACCTACGCCGCGGTATGAATCAAACCAAATTTATTTTCTTCAACCTAGAATAGCCCTTTTGGGGTACAGGGAAAAAAAGAGGGGCCTCAAAATGGAGACAACAAAAATTACAATTCCGCCATTTTCTACTTTAGACTCATAAGCATTGCTTATTGTGCTCCTTTGCTGTAATCCCATACCTGCGGTAAACATGTGACATTATAATAATAATAATAATAATATGAACTAATATTTCTAGAGCGCATATGTCCAGGGTTAAAACTCTTGTATAAATCTGTTTAAACAAACAAATGTACAATTCAACAAGAGCAGTGTGGTGTGGACCAAACTCTTTTTTGTATAGAAATGACAAGAGATGCGTGTGGAAGACATCATCTCTCCGAAGCTGGCGACTGGGCGGCGAAGGCTTCCCTGCTTCCCCTTTACACCGAGCGAAGCAAGATGTCTACCTGTGAGGCGGCGAGTGTTTGTTCGCCTTTGATGTTGCTACATCTCGCGCGCTGAGCGCTTTGTGATGAGGTCAAGACTCAACACTCCTTGGGAATAGGGTAAAGAGTGATGCGTGGTCCCGGTGAGATTGTGGTAAGTGGTGTTTTGTGTTCCGGTGTAACGATATCAGGTTTCGCCTGAAACCATGCAGCTTTCGCATTCAATATTTACCCGAGACTGAAACGATGTTGTTTTCCGGGCAAATTTAACAGGTACACTTATATTATGAGGGAGACGAGCATGTCAGTTTCTTGCCAGTGAAGAAAATTAGTGGTGAATTTCAATAGATAAAGTCTATTCATTCGAAAATGTGCACCGATGGGTTACCTCCCTTGAATGAGAAGGGAAGAATGTTGTTAAAATACTATTTTTGTCGTTGAACGAATTAGACCTTATGAATGTAAAGTACCTACGGTCGATCATCAGTACTTGGGGGATGGGGGAGGGGGAGAGGGGGGGGGGTAAAGTAATGCGGTGAGATTGTGGTAACTGGTGACGTTTTAGCCATCATGCATGGCTGCAAGTGTTTAGATTGAGAGAACGCTCGGACAGAATGTAAAGTATAATCAAAATAATCGATAAATAGATTCAGATTAAAAGGACACTGACTTAATTAAAACAATAAAACCCAGTTTAGGTTGAAACTAACTGCGCCTGACTAATTAACAAAATATTTGAACTAATCATTTAATTTTTCAACAAGCTAATTCATCGATCGATAAACAGACCAGGTCATCGATTAATAGTGCACTCAACAGATCGACGAATTTGTAGAGGATTCTCCAGCAGATCTGTGTCCATTACAAAAGAGTACCTGTTAATTAAATTGTCGGAAGCATAGTTGACATATTTAAACACACACGCACACACACACACACACACACTCAGACACTCACTCACTCACTCTCCCCTCGCCACCCCACCCCCTCCAATGCACCACCCCCCCACCCCCCCACACACACCCGCACACACACACACACCTCGAAAGTGAGATAGCCTAGCTTACAATCATCATCACATAATAGCTTTTAGAAATGTGCAGCATTGTGCGCAGTCAAGAGCGCAGCACGTGCCGAAGTGTGTCACAAGAGCTGTCAGTGTGCAGGTCAGGAACCGCTCCTTCGTCATTTCCCGACACCTTACGGACACCAACGGATGGCGAGCACGTGGCGGTCACGTGGGCATAATGGCACGCGCCGCACGGGCAGGACATGGTCGGTGTGTTTGGAGGAAGTTTAGCGGAAGTGATTTATCCAGATCGAGGCTCTTTGCGGCAGGATTTCCGGAAACGGATATTTCCTATTGGGTGAACCTTATGGTGGGACGGTCTGTGTGTGTGTGTGTGTGTGTGTGTGTGTGTGTGTGTGTGTGTGTGTGTGTGTATGTGTGTGTGTGTGTGTGTGTGCGTGGTTTTATTTTCGACTTACAGATTGTGGTTTTGTTTATTTATTAACTTTGTTTTGTATTTTTGCTCTGTGTAAAACAAAAAGTGTTCTGTTCTCTCTTTTTCTTTCTTTCTTTCTATTAGCTCTGATATTCCATTTCAATCCATACAAGTATCCTGCAAAGGAAAGCTGTACAATGGGACAGTTTTGTGTGTTTTCTGACGAGCGGCAGTTCAGTCATGCTATGTTTGTTCGGCTTTGTTTGGAAGAAAGAAAAGAATCTCTCTCGTAGTGTAAAAGTATGACATGAGATTCTTGCAGGATATTTGAAATGAACAACGACGATACCATTACCAGGTAGTACTCAAAAACGACAGGGATATGAAGAGGAGAATATCATTAGATATATGACGAACAGTGGTAACCAATTTAAGTACAACCAGTCTGGCGTTCTCATCTGCGTAAACAAGTGTTTTTGAATCGCTTGAATGGTCAGAGTGGATGAAACAATTTTTTTTCAAGAGGAGCAGCTAATTTTTGAATTGTTTTTAGTTTAGCGCAAATAAATTAAGCGCATGCAGATAAAACAGATAAATACAAAAACTAAATGCCTTTTCCGAAGAATGTGCACACAACTTTATCTTCCTCAAAAGCTCATTGACTGAAAGATCCCACAATACACAATAAGAACTTGATATCCACAGATTTCAGCATGGCACTTTCACATCGCTTCCACCGGCACAACAATATAAACACATTAGTTCACGACCGAGTGTGTACGCTTCAAATGTAACACACAAAACATTAACATCTTCCTGTGTCGATATGAAAGAAGAACAAACGATGACAAAATCCTGCACAATCGTTTTTTGTTAAATATTCACAAATTCCAACATAACAGTTTCACACAAAAAGTACATGAACACTGCACGCGCGCACCAATGACACACAGATCCACGGCTAAGGTTGGCGAGTAGTGTATGCTTCACATGCAACGCACAAAACATTAAAATCTTCCCTGTATCCGTAGAAAAGAATGACAAACGATGGTCAACAATGACGATCATTTCCAACGAGCCGCGGAAACCATTTGCTGACGAGGGAAGCACGCGACTTCGGGTGGTCGCCACGTGGCACCAGCGGGGGACCATCTGGACCTTGGGAATGGAACCTCCTCCCTCCAGGAGCAAGGGCGCTGTGGCCACGTGGACATCACGATGCCTCTGGGAGTCGGGCGAAAGTGTGGGAAACTGGGTGGTTATAGGATGCGGGGTTCGCATCCTGCTGTGTGTGGGTTACGTGTGATTGGTGATACTGATTTTGAGGTGGAGTTATTTTTTAGAGTGGAGTAGACAGATGTCATTCAAAACTGATGATCTGATTTCGGGATGTTGATTTCAATGTGTGTGTCAGTGTGTGTGTGTGTGTGTGTGTGTGTGTGTGTGTGTGTGTGTGTGTGTGTGTGTGTGTGTGTGTGTGTGTGTGTGTGTGTGTGTGTGTGTGTGTATGCGTGTGTTTTATAGTAAATGAATGTAACTATCAAAACTGCTGATATGATTGATGATATCGATTTTGGGGTGGTCTATTATGGAAATAGGCAGATGTAACTGAAAACTGACTTTGTTTCTACGTGTTATTCTTTAATGATATTTTTCAGTGCTAAAATAATTTGGACATCATCTTTAAAATTAAAAAAAGTGAAGCTGGAGCAAAAACCGTTGCTTTACTTCCACTCAAAATGGTTTGTTTTAATGTAACGCTTCAGTAACAAAAAATAAGAAATGAAATAAGATCAAATAAAAATTAATAAAGCAATAACCCCCTCATCTTCCGCAACCCACCCACCTACCCCCGCCCCCCAAAACACACACACACAAACACACACACACACACACACACACACAGACACATACATATAACAACAACAACAGCAACAATAACAAACAACAACAAAACACACAAGAATACCAAATCCATCAACCAGAACAACAACTAGAGCAACAACAACAGCAGCAGTAACAACAACAACAACAACAACAACAACAACAACAACAACAACAACAACAACAACAAAAATAACAACTACTAATACAACTTAATGATTGGAAAACGTTAATTTCACTTTAAGCGTTACGTCATAATCAACCCCCGAGGAGTATAGCATTATTCGTGTCGCTAAAGAAAGAATCCTTATTAATAAGCGCAAATACCATTCGCATTGGCACTGTGCAACCGTGTGTTATATTGCAACTCCAAATTATCTTGTCTATAACAGTGTTGCGTCCTTGAATTTTAATACAAACTAAATGTTATGTGTAAAAGTGTATATTTTGCTATTTGCCTGATACTTAACTTTTGTCTGAAGTTTTATTGTGAAACGTATTTTTATGAACCCACGCGGTTACATATGATTTCTTACATCTACATTGATTTCTTGTTAAAACCAATTAGAACTTTGAAAAGAATAAATTGAACAAATAGAAGTAACATGTTAAAGTTTCTGCTCTTTCCATCAGACGTGTTTTTTTTGTATCTCCTTATCTAGACCCAGAGCGTACTCTTCCCCCTCCGGCCCCCCCCCCCCCCCCCCTCTCTTTATGTCTCTTTGTCTCTGTCTCTCTGTCTCTCTCTGCTCTCTCTCTCTCTCTCTCTCTCTCTCTCTCTCTCTCTCTCTCTCTCTCTCTCTCTCTTGCTCTGTGACGTCTCCCAAGTCCCTTACAGGATGTCGAGTTCGATTCATGCACTCCCAGAACCCAAGAACAAAGAGAGATAATCCCTCTCTGTCTCCGAGTGGGTGATCTCCCTTGAGAGGCTCAAATTGTCCTCTTTCCTTCCAGGCTAACGGTTTTATGAAGGTCTGCTCTGGAATCCAAGTTGTTTAGCATTCCATTCCAGAATTCTCCATCACAAACAATGGCATTTGTCTTTTAAAACTCCCCAATATCATCTGACGCTAAGCAGGATTTAATGAATGAGATTCGGCGAAATTTTTGCCTGAAGGCTACAAGTTTTTATGGGTTTGTTTTTGTATGGTGTCGAATTCGACTGAATTTAACTGAATATCTTCTCTGTGTGTTTGTTTTTCTGCTAGATTCTTCTAAATGTTCTGATGCACAATTACATGTCTCTTGCTATGGTCGTTGCCACTCATTGCAAACTTTTTAAGTAATCTTACTATTGTGTTTGTTGTTGTTGTTATTGAGGGGGGGGGGGGGGGGGGGGGGGGTAGCGAGCATTCAGCATAAAAAGAGTTAATGCTCAATGCTTAGTGCACTCTAATAACGTCTTATTCTCTTTTTTTATGTGTCGATCATTACATGTGCAGCATTGTAAATCGGAAGAAATTCAGAGAGAAGGAAACTAACTAAAATTGGCCTCCATACCCGAACCCCAATCCCACTTTGCCAACGAGATGCATAATTATACAGCTTGTAATATATATTTGATTCGAGAAGTGCCGACATGCGTGCTTGTGTACATGCGCGCGCATGTATTTATATACTATGTAGACGTGTGTGTTAAAAAGGAAGACATCCTCATCCTCCTCTCCTTCATCATCACCAGCAGCAACAGCAGCAATGTCAATAAAAACACCACCACCACCATCAACAACAACAACAACAACAACAACAACAACAACAACAACATGACATTCTCCCAGATTCAGTTCATAAATCAAGCACGATTTTGTTTTTATATTCCTCTGATATCCGTCAGACAATTATAATGAAAATCGATTCAGAACTTGCAACCGAAGACTTGAACAACACACGGCAGGACAATATCATTACAAGAAAGAGGAATAATAATACGAGAATAAAAATGCCTTCATGGAAATTTGCACACGTCAGAACAGGTCTCAGAAGAGGAGGACCACTGCGCAAAGAAATATCACACTTCTGGGACATCGAGTTTCCCGTCCAACAAACTTCTCCACAACCCTTCCCCCCGAGAGTCCGTCAACGATCACAAGGTATACCGAAGACATCGACACTCAACGCGCTATTCTTCGTCGGATGCTGCACACATAAATGCCACTTGTAGAAGAAGGACAAAAAGGCGCGCTTGTTCTTGTTAGCGAGTGCAACTTTGGTTGAGGACATTGCGAAGGCTACCTTCGAGAAAGGCGTAGATCTATATTCTCACTGCATGAAATACTGCCTTGTGGCAGTCAAAACCCACGATCAAACTAACTCTGGGAGACAGGGG
This sequence comes from Littorina saxatilis, assembly GCF_037325665.1. NCBI lineage: Eukaryota > Metazoa > Mollusca > Gastropoda > Littorinimorpha > Littorinidae > Littorina > Littorina saxatilis. Next base: position 47,211,934 of record NC_090256.1, read on the forward strand.
TAAGCGCTTAGTCGCCACAGCTACGGAGGCCGACATTTCGTCATATGACGATAACATACAATTAACTCTCTCTCTCTCTCTCTCTCTCTCTCTCTCTCTCTCTCTCTCTCTCTCTCTCTCTCTCTCTCTCTCTCTCTCTCTCTCTCTCTCTCTCTCTCTCTCTTTCCCTCTCCCTCTCTCCTTTGTATTTTCTAGCTGGCAATGATTTTCCATAAGGGGTTTGTTTTTCCTGGCCGAAGCCTGACTCCAAGTGGCAGTTGTGCGTGAGTGTGAATGGCCGAGGATGAGTTTGCCAAGGAGGCTTGGGTTGCTCTGGGAGCGCAATTCCCGGGATGGCCTCAATATAAACTAGCACCGGTGCCGCCATGGCCGAACAAGTCTGCGATGCATGGTGTGTTGGCTCCTTGCTCCTGTCCTTTTGTAGCAACCAGTTTTGAAGTTTTAAAGAGTGTGAGTTTGCTTTATGTCTTTACTTTTGCTAGATGGTTAACAGCAGTTGGATCATTCTGAAAAGGAAGAAAAAATAGCTATGTGATGTGATGAGGGATTTTGTACAACATGGTGGTGGTTAATTTGTAGAGCAACGCCGCGCATGTTCCGGTTGATATACTGCGACACCGTTGACAAAACTAACTACCAGGGGGACGATGCTCCAGGTATGTACATTTCTTGCGCATCAACGATATACACATTCTGCAAGTCACAAAAACAGAGCGAGAGCAGTGAGAGAGGGGGAGAGAGAGAGAGAGAGAGAGAGAGAGAGAGAGAGAGAGAGAGAGAGAGAGAGAGAGAGAGAGAGAGTGAGAGAGAGTGAGAGAGAGGAGAGAGAGAGAGAGAGAGAGAGAGAGAGAGAGAGAGAGAGAGAGAGAGAGAGAGAGAGAGAGAGAGAAACTGAAACTGAAACCGAAACTGAACTTTGTTACCAAAGGATAGAGGTTTTAGGCAAAGCATAATCTTACAACCTGTCCCTTCTACAAACACTTAATACAGTCGCAAATAATATAGATAGTAAAATTGACAAGGTTATTGTTACTTACAGACGTACATAATGTAATAGAAATAAGAAAAGGGTTATGGTTTTGTATACACATTCAAAAATGGGAAAAACAATATAGTGTGGAAATTGCAGCATAGTTGCAATAATGCATTGCATATAAACATCCAAAACAACTAATAACAAAAGGGAAAAAACAAATGTGAGGAGGAATTGTTCCAATCATTCGCATGTATATCATTATCAATACATACACATAAAGAACAAATCAAAATACAAACATAACTTGACTAAATGTAAAAAGCACTAAAATATCAGACATGAAAAGTGTTCTATTTACCCATTAAGCGGGAATGAAACTGGCGCCTAAAGGTTTTCACAGAAGAGGCATTTCGGAGGGGTAGGGGTATGGAATTCCATAGAGAGAGAGAGAGAGAGAGAGAGAGA
>NC_090256.1:47213574-47261074 GCF_037325665.1 Littorina saxatilis
TATATATATACACTCAACCCAAACCCAAACATTCATTTGTAGATGATGGCAACGAGTCCAATCTCCGAAAGCAGCGTCCGTGGCCAAAGCCAAAGGCCGTGACTCCACCCTGCAGAATTCAGAGAGAAATTTCATAATTGGGGACTACATCTCTGAAATGAAGTGTGTCCACCCGAGGGACAGCCGATGCCGAGCCTTACTATTGGGATGCGAATGAATATTTTATGCTGGGGACACGGTACATCTCGTGGACAGCTTGGTGATTAGGGCACGTGCGCGTCCCGCGTATTGTAAAACATTTTACACTGCCCGGTTACAGGGATCGGCGAGGGCGCTCGTTGTTTTTCACGTGCCCAAAGGTCGCGGCCTGCACTGCACTGTATTGACAGTGATGGGTTTTGATGGAGATTGTTTCTCTGCGGCCCGCATGTTTGGACGGGATGAATCTTGGATTTCCAATTTATTTGGAATTGTAAAGACTTGACATTGGTGCGGATTATTTTGGCAAGAAGAAAAAAAAGTCTTTTTGGATGATGATGTGATTACAATGCTGATGTCAACCTGAATACTTCACCTGTCCTCAGTCTCTCTGCCCTTCGCTCCTTCCTGCGAGCATACCCTCCCTTACCCCCCCCCCCCCCCTCTCTCTCTCTCTCTCTCTCTCGCTATCTGTATTTGTATCGGTCTGTCTGTCCGAGGCTGTCTGTGGAGGGCATTATAAGTACCTTAAAGTGTTGTGAAACATTTAATAGTTCGAGTTTCTCACGGCCATACCCCCCCCCCCCCCCCCCATGTCACCTTTGTCTGTCTGTCCCCCCCCCCCCCCCTCTCTTCCTCTCTCTCTCCACCTCCCGCGCCTCTGTCTCTCTCTCTTTGTCTCTCTCTCTCTTTCTCCCTCTCTCTCTCTCTCTTTCAATCTCTTTCAATCTCTCTCTCTCTCTCTCTCTCTTTCTCTGACTCTTTTTCTGTCTCCAAACTGTCTGTCTGTCTGTTTCTCTCTCTCTCTCCCTTCTCTCTCTCCCCCTCCTCCTCCCCTCTGTGTCTCACTCTCTCTCTCTCTCTCGCTCTCTCTCTCTGTCTCTCTCTCTGTCTGTCTGTTTGTCTGTTTGTTTCTCTCTCTCTCTTTCTCTCTCTCTCTCTCTCTCTCTCTCTCTCTCTCTCTCTCTTTCCCTCTCTTTCTATCTCTCTCTCTCTCTCTTCCTCTCTCTCTCTCTCTCTCTCTCTCTCTCTCTCTCTCTCTCTCTCTCTCTCTCTGACGAATTACACAGTGACTGCGCCGACTTTCTTCAAGCAAAGCATTATCTCTGTCACCACGATGTCAATGGGCGGTGTTATTCCGTGGACCTGTGCGGCGTGTCTTGACATAACAATGTCACCCGCATGGTAACAGATTGAGGGGGAGCAAATCAGCCCTGTCACCGTCTGTCCGCAACCTCTCTCACTCGATGCAATTAGACCATGCTTGATAATTAGTTAGGTACACGAGGGTAGTGCAGGTTATGAACTGGTAATTGTGTGGGTTATTTCGTTATGCGAGAGAGTATGTTGGATATCGTCTTGAAGTGTAAATGGTTGTGAGCGCCCAGACACAGACAAAAACTCAGACACAGACAGATAAAACATGTGAAAAGACTGAAGCTAAAACTTGACCTTAACACTTTTTATCATTTATCATATCAGAAGAATTTAAAATATGTATCTCGAGTTACATTCTTTGGGGGCGGGGTAGGGTAGACACATACAAATGGTCAACACCCTCACTGCATGCTTGCTGTGCCGAGTTGCAGTTTTTTGACAAGATATTCTTTTTAAAGCCACTTTTATAATTCATTAACAACAAATTAACTGTGCACAAAGAGCATCCAGGCTGTTCTTTGTTAGCTTACACTCTACGTCCAATGTGTCTGGATACACCTCCGCGCGGAGGGGTTTTGCGGCCAGCGCGGCAAAGATAAAGAGGGCAAATTTGCTCGGCTCACGCGGCAACAAGCACTATGTCTCTAAGCTGTATATGACCAGGTGAAATGCAGTCTTATCCAATGCACATGCAACATTCTGTCCAGATCTGAGATGATGAAGCTAACTGTTTTCACGGGAACGAGGGAAAGAGTGTGCCATGAAACTCAGGGTCGTAGCTCTGTTGTCATGTCCCGTTATTATTTGAATGTATGGGGCCCAAGGACTGTTATGCCGGGGTGGAAGTAGAGATAAGCGCCTACTTCCCAAGAAATGCTCCATATGGCTTCGTGTCTCCAAACACCTCTGACAGTCAAATCCAGCTCCTGGCCTTCACGTGGCGGGCCCTGTCTTCGACCAACAGGAGAAGGGATGCAGGCGGGTCCCTGGCGCCTTAAAACCAGCTGCTTCGGGCAGATGGGGCTCGTCAACCTTGGATGGTCGCTCATCTAGGAGAAGGACAACTCCGATTTCAAAACCCGCACTGCCTTGTGTGCGCCTTGGGAAAGGCAAAGGCTACGAGAAGGAAAACTTCGACAACAAACCCGGGTAGAGTGGACTCGACAGCCCAGCAAGGCAGCTACTCTTGGGGAGGAGGCAACCCTGAGTAAGAACCTCAACCACCGAAGACGGAAGACAGCAGCCAACTTGGCGTGGGGAGAAAATCGGCTGTCTACGCTTCCACGATAATAAAAAAAAAAAACATCGAACGCAGAAGAAGAAATTTGAATGTATATCTCTTGAATTATATTGAAAAACAACAGAATTCCCTACTGACCGATATCTGTCAGTACAGAATTCTTTTGTTGTTCAACTTTGTTCATCTCACCACAGTCACTTTGTTATTTAGATCTTGAATTATATGTAGTGCTGTTAGCAATATCAATCGATAGCAATATCAATCGATAGCAATATCAATCGATAGCAATATCAATCGAGTGTGACCTGAATTGTGTCTGTGTCTATCTCCGTTAGTTACTTGCATCAAAAGTAAAATTATGCTTACTGTGCATGGGAACGATTTGCATATATCATAGCTTTGTTAATAGCCTATACGTAGAAAAAATTGGATTTTTTTTTGTTTTTTCTCCAAAACTGTAAACTTGAATTCTGTCTCCACCATGAAAATATGCCCTAAAATGGTAAAGTACGGTAAAGAATGCCTCCAGCAGCATGAAGTATACATATTAGCAAACAAGCAAACAAAAGAACAAAGTACTGCACAACATGCAGCTGGCTTTCGCCAGAGAAAAAGCAACCCGAATGTCATGCATGCAATTAGAGAAAACGTACAAAACTATCATTACATGAGGATAATTATATCAGTTTAACAACAGCTTAAACAATACATTTCTTCTTTGGTTGCACATGTTCTTTTCATATCTCGGCACGGCGTTTATGCATTCTGCAGCGGATATAAGTACATCAATGTTATAACTATAACATGGAAAATAAATGTCTCGTTGCCCTGCACAAAACAATAGTGTTTTCACGTCGAAGCACGGCGTTTATGCATTCTGCAGCGGATATAAGTACATCAATGTTAAAACTATAACATGGAAAATAAATGTCTCGTTGCCCTGCACAAAACAATAGTGTTTTCACGTCGAAGCACGGCGTTTATGCATTCTGCAGCGGATATAAGTACATCAATGTTATAACTATAACATGGAAAATAAATGCCTCGTTGCCCTGCACAAAACAATAGTGTTTTCACGTCGAAGCACGGCGTTTATGCATTCTGCAGCGGATATAAGTACATCAATGTTATAACTATAACATGGAAAATAAATGTCTCGTTGCCCTGCACAAAACAAAGGTGTTTTCACGTCGAAGCACGGCGTTTATGCATTCTGCAGCGGATATAAGTACATCAATGTTATAACTATAACATGGAAAATAAATGTCTCGTTGCCCTGCACAAAACAATAGTGTTTTCACGTCGAAGCACGGCGTTTATGCATTCTGCAGCGGATATAAGTACATCAATGTTATAACTGTAACATGGAAAATAAATGTCTCGTTGCCCTGCACAAAACAATATGTTTTCACGTCGAAGCACGGCGTGTATGCATTCTGCAGCGGATATAAGTACATCAATGTTATAACTATAACATGGAAAATAAATGTCTCGTTGCCCTGCACAAAACAATAGTGTTTTCACGTCGAAGCACGGCGTTTATGCATTCTGCAGCGGATATAAGTACATCAATGTTATAACTATAACATGGAAAATAAATGTCTCGTTGCCCTGCACAAAACAATAGTGTTTTCACGTCGAAGCACGGGGTTTATATATGTATATATATATAAAACATCAGAAATTGTGAAAGAAACAATTGAAAGTCAGCAGAGACTTTCTTCTGCAATGTATATATATGCAACCTGCAGCGGATATAAGTATTATAATGTTTTATTACCAATTCAGTGCCCCATATGGCTTTTTGACCAATCAGGACGGATTCTAGGTGACCTGTTAAATGTTATAACGTTCAGGCAGGGACCCTTTTTGTATATCAAGCATTGGATAAACATTGACAAAACAAAGTAAAAATGTAAATGAACAATACCAGCGTGATTCATTCTACAGAATGACACTTCAAATGCTGTCAGATAATACTCTCTTTATCTAAAAAAAAAATACCGATAAGCGAGTTTTGTCGGTGGGTGCTTTACGGAACAGCAAGGTACCGCCCATCCTCTGAGTGTGAAATGCTGACCCGCTCACTTGAAATCTAAATTACCTAAGTTCGGAAAATCAAGTGAAATTGCGTCACTCGCGTTACGTCAAATGTATCTTTACGTCATTTCGTGCGGAGCGCCGGCTTCAGCCGGGTATTCGGCTTGACTTCTTCCCGGCGAAGCCGTACCCGGCGAAGCGGGTATTCATCTAGTATATATATATATATGCATAAATATACATCAATGTTATACATACATACATAGAAAATACATTTTTCGTTTCGCTGCACAAAATACATGGATATATTTTCAGGTCGAGGCAAGGTGTTTCCAACCTGCAGCGGTTATAAGTACATCAATTTTATAACTATACATACATACATACATCAAAAACAAATTTCTCGTTGACGGCGTTTCACAAAATATATGGGTCTTTTAATGTCGAGGCCCGGCGTTTATAGAACCCGAAGCGGATATAAGTACATCAATTTTATTACCACATATACATGCCATGGAAAACAAACTTCTAATGGCACTGCACAACATATTTGTCTTTTCATGTTGAGGTGTTTACGACTTGCAGCGGGTGGGAAAATAAATAGGTTGTGCAAACTGAAATCCGCACCACACATAAACCGTAGGACGACCATGTTTTCATGCAGAGAGAGACGCTGCCAAACTCGTTAAAGTCTTGCCTAGTTTGTTTTCGCTCGTCACGGCTCAACTCCGGGTCGCTTCCGTGAGCAGGTGCCCCGTCATCGCTCTGCTCGTCATTAGAATATTCAACAAGTGCACGCGCTGATAACCGTTTCTCCAGTTTTTCATATCTACATACCAACCCCACCACCCCTAACCAACCCTTATCCCCCCCCGCACACACACACACACACACACACACAAAAGAGATAAATATTAAAAACATTAAACGCCCTCCGCCGTATACCCCTTACACTGCCTTTTCCTCCGCGGTTGTGAGCATATTCCTGGGGTATTTACACAGAGATACATGCTCACACAGACGCACGGACACATAGACAAACACGGACACAGACACAGAGACATGCAGTTATACGTATGCAAACAGACGCGGATTAGTACTTTTGCCTTTTCCTTTGTCTTTTTCTTCTGTTCCCGTTTTTCTTCCTTTTTTGTGTGTCTGCTCGCGGTTGTGTTTGATATCCCTCTGTTTCTATCTCCTCTAGTTTTTTGCCACCTTTTTCTTTCATTTTTTCTTCTTCATTTTTTTCCCTCTCTTTATCTTCCAAATTTTTTCCAGAGAGTGCAAACCCGCGGCAAAAGCCAAATCCCACCCGTCTAGTTTGTCGCTTCGGTTCCGATCCTCCTTTTCCATTCAACCCATGGGGACTCTGTGGGTGAAGAGATATCGAAACAGCCCCTCCCCCTTCTCCCCCTCCCCCCCCCCCTCCCCTCAAGAAAGAACCAGAAAAAAGTAGTGAAAGTTTCCTCCCTTACACATCACTACCCCCTTCCCCCCCCCCCCCCCTCTCCCCCTCCCCCTCCCCCCTAAAACTAAAGATGTATACAGTCTGCAGATATGCAGGTTGAGATATGTTGAAAGGGCGCACGGTACATTTTCTATATCTGCATGTGTGGGCGTCTTCTTGAAACAAAACTTCAAGGAAAAATTATAAAACCCAAACCGACCTTGAGTGTGTGTTTTGCCTGATAAACTCAGTGTTTTGGTGCATGGTAGGAACTATTTCGCTCAGTATAGGATTTTTCTATACAAGTAAATGTAACTGTCAAAATTAAATGTGATGACAGTATGACATGATTTAGCTGACTGAAACGTCCTCTTTGGATGATTGCTTTCCTAATACATGTAGTTGATATTATGTAAGTCACACCTCGTTGAATGTGTCCGCATACAATGGGCGAATTATTCAACGGACAAGAACGCATGCAAGCAGGAAGAATATTGCTGTATAGGGGGTTAATGCTTTTGAAATTAACTATTGGAATATTGTCTTAAATAAAACTGTACTAAATCAATTTTGTGAATACATTCTATTCAAGGTAAAAAAAAAATACTCGTGTGTATATTTGTCTCCCTATTGGACTCTTATCCTCTTCAGATCCAATAAACAACACTTAACTGCATGTTAAAGAGATACACATTTTCCAGTTTTCATAAATTGTTACCCACAAAGTCAACATTTGTATCTCTTTAACTGTTTTTCCTAGAGAAAATCGTCTGGAACAAAACATCTATCAGAATGTCTAAAACAAAAGTTCAAATCATTCTGATGAATAGTGTTGACATTATCGTGTCATCATTGAACTAACATGTTTCAATCAATTCAACGCTTTGCTTATTTTTCATTTAATAATTTTTGTTAAAGTCAATCTAAGAGCAATTTTTTTTGGGGGGACCATATACTATCATTCTACTTACCTTGAAGCAAATGCACACCAAATTTTAACAAAAACAGTTCTGTTTCATGAATGCTGTGGTCAAATGACTTGGAAGAGAGAAACGCTGTATTTGAAGGTACCTCCTGCCCTTAGTTCATCAAGTTCTGTTCTGAACATATCTCATTATCATTTGTTTTTCTGTTCACTCCAAAGACTATATATTAGGTCATAGATTTCAGATGTTAACATACTGATAATTAACTGTTACTTCTTAATCTTATGTTGATGTAGTTCTTGCTGTGGTTCTTGTTTAACAGGTCGGTAACTAACAAAGTCTTACCGCTTGCTGTAAACGTTGACAAACGTTTTCTTTTAAAAGTAGTACAACTTTCATTCTCGTGTGTTATAGCTTCAAGTTGTATGAATTTATGCTACAAAGTGTGTGGTTTCAGCTATTAATAGTCTGCATAATACAGCGCTAATGTAGCAATAGAACACAACAAGCTATAAGCTTTATAATATATAGGCGTGTTCTTATAGGAAGAAAGTGACATCTGTCAGACAACCATTGTGTACAAAGCCTGAAATAATATATTCGAAGACGTGAAATACGTAAACACACAACATTGTTTATTACATTGATACAAAACATGAATTTAGCTGACGCCTCAACCTTCCATTGAAAAACAAACAAAACTAAACGCCTAAACCATAAGACTCATGTTTTAAGTTTACTTTCCATACCACAGCCCAGCCAGAAACCTGCGTGTTTCTCGCGACCTTGTTTAATGTTTCTTGCATGATTGTATTCATGAGCCAGGACCGCACAAGTGGGTGAAAATTATAGAGCAGGTAATTAGGGATGGCTTGGGACAATTAGAGATGAATTATTGAGCTTAACAAGGAATGCCGCAGAGACAGAGACGCCAGGGAATTCTGATTCAGTCAGATGATGTAGGGATATGTATTATATACAGCCTTGGCCGTGGCCATGGTGGGTTTCGTGTTGGTTCGTTTGCTGTTAACAAAAGTTTTCTGTGTGCATGGTGGTCTAAGTTATAGAAGATCTGCATGAGATGATGGGACAATGGTTTTCACGGTCAGATGATGTAGGGATTGTGTATTATGCTGCCTTTTTCTAGGCCATGGCCAAGGTCGTGGTTTTGTTTGTTTGTTTGTTTGTTTTCAGTTTTTGTTTTGTTTTTGTTTTTCAATAGCTTGGCGGAAGTTTTGCAAGTGCGGTGGTCTTACTGTTACTATAATTTTATTCAGTCAGATGATGCAGGGTTTAGGTATATATATATATATACATGCAGCCAAGGCCAAGGCCGTGGTTTTGTTTGTTTGTTTGTTTGTTTGTTTTCCTTTTTTGTTTTTGTTTTTTTGTCAATAGCTTGGCGGAAGTTTTACAAGTGCGGTGGTTTTACTGTTACTATAACTTTCAGTCAGATGATGCAGGGTTGAGGTATATCTATACATGCAGTCTTGGTCGTGCATGGACGTGTTCTGAAGATGAACAAGCTGCAATGATAATGTCTTGTATGCAGCGTATAATTCTAGAAAGTCATAAACAAAGATTTATCAGAATTCTTTGTTCTTAATGATTCTGTAAATCAAAACAATTACACTGTTGGATGTGAGGAATTCGAGCTGTTTTCCCAGAACACAAAGGTTTTAAAATCAAGAACAGTCAACGTACTTTACTATTAAAAAAAAACCCAGAAAAAAACAGAACTAAACGAAACGCGTAGCAGGTAAAGGCAAAACAAGACAGAAAATAGGAAACAACTACAGAACATAAATCTCTTTAAGAAAATAAAGAAAAATAAACTTTGAAGAGGAAAATAACTTTCAACAGTTTTCACGCGCAAAATCCACACTGTCCTCTCCAGCTTCTTAGCATTCTGCTCATGCATCACTCTTAGCTACGATCACCAAGGGACACAACCGAAGAGGACCAAGGCGGATTACGCCCCCTGTCCACGAGAGTCTCGGAGGACTGCGAGATCGTGTGTCGCCCTTTCCTGGCTCCGCCAAGTCCGGGACAAATGGGCAGAAAAGCTGGACTAATGGTACCGCTGGGGAGTGAAGGCTTCGAGGATTTGCTGCTCAAAGTCTTGCGATGGCCTGGCAGTGTCTGTGGATTTTGGTGTGCTTGGCCTACCAGACTCTCCCTCCGCTGCTGCTTTCTTGTTGCTGTGTTCTTCTTCTCTCAGTTTTCTGTCTTTCTGTTCTCTGTCGTTCAGATTTCTCTCCTATCTTCTCTAGCTGTCGACCACCCCCCCCCCCCCCTCCTCTTCTCCTTCGCTCAACTTTCCTTCATTCTGTTCAGCTTTCTCTTCTGTCTTCTGTTGCTGTCAATCCCCCCGCCCCCCCCCCGCCCCCCGCCCCCATCGCCCCATCCCCTCGCCCTCCTCCCGTCCTCCGTCCTTGTGTCGATGGAATTTCTGCCGTTGATGACCTGGTGTCCCTTGATGCTGCGGGCCCCTTGTCTTTAAAAAAAAGCATTGTCGTTCTTGAGTCGTTTTGTGAGGGCTTAAGCTTGGTATACAATGGAGGGTGAATAGACGCCTGAAAAAAAAGAACAGAGAAAATGGCAATGCGGAAGATGGGAGTGGTCGCAAGATAATGAACAGGGGTTAATCCTTAGTTGACCGAGGTGCGGCGAGCGTGTTAAGAGGTCAAGGAGTACACGGATGACTCAAATAATTTTGTCTGAATGAGGTATTCTAATTAACCAGGCTCAACTTATCTTCCTTCGCCAAGACGTCCTCGCACATGTCAGGATTACTAATATTTTCGAATTGGAAATATCAACAGTCGCTTGGGTTATTGGTGCTCGTATTCTATTGGGAAGTAATGTCCATTGGTTTAAACACAAAATGCCGCATACAATCAAGCACAACAAGCTAAGTTTAAAAACGGCTCTTAAAACGTAGCGTCTATACTGCTGTGTCTTTCTTTACCTTTTTCTTCAAGAAAGTAAATATTACTCAACTGGTCAAAGATGCTTTTAATCTTTACGATTGTTCTAGCTTTTTGGGAAATTGGAGGTTCAATGTAGTTATGGTTGTGGTGGCGTGCGAGGGAAACCAAGTTCTTCATTTTGCAAGAATGCTCTAATTTCAAAGATTTGTAAAACGTCTTCATGTAAGAATTCAACAAACGTTTTCTCTTTTAAGCTGTTTTCGAATCGCATGTATTCACAATTATCACGAGTGCAAGAAAACATACCGAACGTTTTGACTTCATTCTCCTTCTCAATTCCGCCCCACTTTCAATTGTGCATGTATAATAATGTTGCCATTCGGTATATGACTATCTTGTAAAACCTCTTCAGACTAAGATTCAAAACCGGCACGGTTGGCCTAGTGGTAAGGCGTCCGCCCCGTGATCGGGAGGTCGTGGGTTCGAACCCCGGCCGGGACATATTTAAGACTTTAAAATTGGCAATCTAGTGGCTGCTCCGCCTGGCGTCTGGCATTATGGGGTTAGTGCTAGGACTGGTTGGTCCGGTGTCAGAATAATGTTACTGGGTGAGACATGAAGCCTGTGCTGCGACTTCTGTCTTGTGTGTGGCGCACGTTATATGTCAAAGCAGCACCGCCCTGATATGGCCCTTCGTGATCGGCTGTGCGTTAAGCAAACAAAGAAACTAAGATTCGGTATTTTTCAAGTCAGTTCCGCCCCACCCCCTCCAATCCCCCCTCCCGCACCTTGCCAAATACAAGAAATGTATATGGATATATATCTTTGTTGTTGTTTGTTTGTTGCAATTAACCTGTTTGAAAATCCTGATCCCTCTGGGTTTTGTTGTTGTTTTGTTGTTTTGTTTGCTCTGCTGCCCGCCAGACAAGGGAAATAACTGTGTTTTCCGGAACTTTAGGCTCCCAAGCCATTGGTACCTCACCTGGGTTACCCTGTGTACCTGTAATTAGCCACACTATTCCCGCATTCTTTGGATACAAATATATACTTTGTTTGTGTTTGTTCGATGTGCTGTTTAATCAAATCCCCATTTCTCCGTGTACTTAAAAAAGAAAGAAAAGTAGATACATTATGCAAGAATGCTGCCATTTCAATGACTCGAAAAACCTCTTTGAGACAAAGGATTTAACAACACTATTTATCGAGCTGATTTTGCATCTTGCATATCCTTCAAATGACAGGCGCAACAATAACACAGGCAAATCATAACCAATATTTACTTTTTCCTTTTTTTCAAGACCATTCTCTTTCAGTTGTCTCAGTTAAATCCCCCTCTTCCAACCACCCCCCCCCCCCACACCCCTCCCCCCCCCCCCATCTCCTTCAGCCAACTTTTCAAAATACGAACAAGTATTTGTATTTGCAATTTGCTTTTATTTCTTTTTTTCTTCTCCAAAATCGCTATTTCTCCGTGTGGGTTATCTTACTTCTTTTTTCTTGCGCACAAGACAAGGGAACTAATTGTGTCCTCCGGAACCTCATGATCCCAGTGGGGGTATGGCTGAGAGACAGTGGCCAAAGCCATTAGTACCTCGCTTGTGTGACCCCAGGTATACCCGTAATTAGCCACATCATTCCCGCACCCGCTTGATTTCTCCTGGGTATCATTTCCCTCTGCCTACCTCCTTCATCTGTTACGTATTCGTACAAATGGCGAGGTTGGTATGATACGAGATCAATAAGAGATACAGCGTTTTTTTGGCTGCGAACATTGTGAGGGGGTGATACGAATGATGTAACAAAAACGAATAATGTAACAATTGTTACATTATTCGGGGGCAATTGTTACATTATTCGTTTTTGTTACATTATCCGTTGTATCAGGGGGTCTTGTGTAGTTCTGCTCAGGCTAGAAAAGGTCCAAATAAGAGTTTACTTTTGGGTTTTTTACTTTCGCGTTTTTTTAACTTATTTATTTGTTGGTCGATTTGCAAGATATACAGCGTGTTTTTGGTGCGAGCGCTGTTAGGGGGTCTCAAGAACTGCGGTTCTACTCCGGCGAGTTTGGTTGTTTTCTGAATTCAGATCTGCCGTGCACAATCGTTTATCGCTAGCAAGATTCCAAGGAAAAGTAACTCTCATACTTTGTCTAGCGACACGAGTAGTTCCCCTTCCAGATTTCGGCTGCATCGACAAGACTGCAATCCGACGGTCAGTTTTCAACAATATTTCATTTTATAAACAGATCACACGCAATCAATTGCAAACATTTAATCAACTTAAAGAACATGCAGCGGTTTCATACACTATTTTTCCCCAGAAAACTGAACTTCATACAGTTTTTAACGTTGGAACACGGGTGTAAAACTTCGTCTGCTGGTCGCATTCGAGGAAAGAACATTTTCTGAGCGATACCAAAACATGAACAGAACACACACTTTCTGCCTTTACCGCCACAGCAGAATGACAACATAACTGTGTACTTGATTTTAGTTCAAAACATGGAAACTGACAAGAAGTGTTAACAGAATTGAATGATTTGCACGGAACTATACAACCGCGCATTAATCGATCGCCTGCGCAGGTAGACTGGTTGGGTGAATATGATTCGATCAAACTTTCGCACAAAAACTCCTATTTTCTTTGAATAACTGAAGAAAGGAGGAATAAAGAGGTTACATACCTGGTCTCAGTGATTATCAAAAATAATGGTCTCAGTTCGCGGTCATGAAAAAGCTCGCTGAAGCTCGCATTTTTCATGATCCGCTAACTTCGACCATTATTTTTGATAATCACTGAGACTCGGCATGTAACCTCTACTTATGTACCACTTTTCGCATTCTGATAATAATGTTTGGAAGGTTTCTGTCAACTCAGTTTTATAATATTCCAGTGTGGTTCTTGTAAAACGGCATCTCGACCATCCAACTCAGTCACCATTTTTGTCTGAGAAACTCCTTTTCCATTCAACCCATTAAAAGTTGAACTGAGACTCAAACAAAGAAAATAAGAAAATGAAATAAAATGACTGGCAAATAAATGCAAAGAAGATGTAAAAAAAAAATATACAAAAGAAATATTTTACTTTGAAATACAATGAAGTAACACACAGCAAGACAAACAAAACAAAACAAAAACTCTTTATATGCTTGATACACGTTGCAGAAACCCACAGCCTGCTTGGTGGATTCATTCTATATTGTGCTACTGCTAGACAGTGGCTAAGATTTCACAGTTGTAGACAAAATATTCGTAAAAAGATTAACGGAAGAACAGGAATAAATAAATAAATAAAAGAAGAGAAAACGAACGAAAAAATAAGATAAATAAATAAAGGGAAAAGATTAAAACAATATGATAAATTAAAAGCTTGGAACAAAAAATAAAATAAATGAAAAGAAGATACAAATCAACTTAAACTAAAATTAAATCAAATCGAATAAATCACACACAAAACTAATAACAATAAAATGTCCTCTCATTATCATAATTAATTTAATCAGCTTTTTAAGGGATTAAGCCATTTAGTACTTTTTGTTTGTCAACGGGTTAGTTAGTTAGCAAATCAATGTAAGCCAATGCTGGTAAGTCAACGCAGCATTGCATTTTTTGGGACTAACTATCCACGAAGACACTGTCAGAAAATGGTCATGCTTTTGACGATTTGATATAGCTCGGCGAACAGCGTTGTACAATTACAGCGCATCGATCGTTTTTCATGTGTAGTATATTCTGAAATGTAGATGCCAGTGACTACTACAAACTTTAATCCTCTCTTTTTTTAACTGTTCCTTAAAAAAAATCATCTATTTTATTTTATGATTGAATATAAGATATAATGTCCTCAGCGGCAGCATGCAATCACCAATGAGAGACATCTTTTGTTAATTCGCTCCCCAAATTATATTTGCTATATATCACAAAGGCAAGCTTTGTCGTGTAATGTTCAAACGTATAGTTAACGCAGCGCTGAAGTAACATACATTCAGCAGGATTATTTAAGTCAACTGGTAGCGACTGGTCATCAATAGGTCACATTTCACCGACAGATCAGTCTATTAAATTGATATCACCGCAATTTCTAATTCCAATTCCATTCCGCGCCAAAATCAATTAACTTCACTGCAATTACACCTGCAGTTTTTCATTCCTCGGGCCGGCAGCAAATACTGAATAAATCATTACTACGCAACAAAAAGGACGCCCCAGAACCCAATGATGAGCCACTCACGCGAAGTTTGTTTGAACAAGTCGCGTAAGGCGAAAATACAACATTTAGTCAAGCTGTCGAACTCACAGAATGAAACTTAACGCACTGCATTTTTTCAGCAAGACCGTATACTCGTAGCATCGTCAGTCCACCGCTCATGGCAAAGGCAGTGAAATTGACAATCCAGAAGAGCGGGGTAGTAGTTCCGCTGAGAAGGATAGCACGCTTTTCTTTATCTCTATTCTTTTTAACTTTCTGAGCTTGTTTCTAATCCAAACATATTATACCTATATGTTTTTGGAATCAGGAACCGACAAGGAATAAGATGAAATTGTTTTTAAATCGATTTCAAAACATTAATTTCAATCATAATTTTTATATTTTTAATTTTCAGAGCTTATTTGTAATCCGAATATAACATATTTATATGTTTTTGGAATCAGAAAATGATAACAAATAAGATGAAATTGTTTTTGAATCGTTTTATAAAAATATAATTTTAATTACAATTTTCAGATTTTTAATGACCAAAGTCATCAATTAACTTTTAAGCCTCCAAGCTGAAATGCAATACCAAAGTCCGGCCTTCGTCGAAGATTGCTTGGCCAAAATTTCAATCAATTTGATTGAAAAATGAGGGTGTGACAGTGCCGCCTCAACTTTTACAAAAAGCCGGATATGACGTCATCAAAGACATTTATAAAAAAAATGAAAAAAACGTCCGAGAATATCATACCCATGAACTCTCATGTAAAATTTCATTAAGATCGGTTCAGTAGTTTACTCTGAATCGCTCTACACACACACACAGACACCCACACATACACCACGACCCTCGTCTCGATTCCCCCTCTATGTTAAAACATTGTCAAAACTTGACTAAATATAAACAAGTCGCGTAAGGCGAAAATACAACATTTAGTCAAGCTGTCGAACTCACAGAATGAAACTGAACGCAATGCAATTTTTCAGCAAGACCGTATACTCGTAGCATCGTCAGTCCACCGCTCGTGACAAAGGCAGTGAAATTGACAAGAAGAGCGGGGTAGTAGTTGCGCTGAGAAGGATAGCACGCTTTTCTGTACCTCTCTTCGTTTTAACTTTCTGAGCGTGTTTTTAATCCAAACATATCATATCTATATGTTTTTGGAATCAGGAACCGACAAGGAATAAGATGAAATAGTTTTTGAATCGATTTCGGAAATTTAATTTTGATCATAATTTTTATATTTTTAATTTTCAGAGATTGTTTTTAATCCAAATATAACATATGTATATGTTTTTGGAATCAGAAAATGACGAAGAATAAGATGAAATTGTTTTTAGATCGTTTAATAAAAAAAATAATTTTAATTACAAGTTTCCGATTTTTAATGACCAAACTCACTCATTAGTTTTTAAGCCACCAAGCTGAAATGCAATACCAAACCCCGGCCTTTGTCGAAGATTGCTTTGCCAAAATTTCAATCAATTTAATTGAAAAATGAGGGTGTGACAGTGCCGCCTTAACTTTTACAAAAAGCCGGATATGACGTCATCAAAGGTATTTATCGAAAAAAGGAATAAAATTTCCGGGGATATCATACCCAGGAACTCTCATGTCAAATTTCATAAAGATCGGCCCAGTAGTTTAGTCTGAATCGCTCTACACACACACACACACAAGCACACACACACACACACACACACACACACACATACACCACACCCTCGTCTCGATTCCCCCCCTACGTTATTTAACATTTAGTCAAAACTTGACTAAATGTAAAAAGAAGAAGAAAAAAAATTAAAAAAAATATATAGGGACGGCGCTACGCCAACGAACAACGGCGCGAACCGTTCCGGTCGGGTGATTTTAATGGTTTGCGGTGGCGGCACCTGCACGCACGAGTCTGTCCCACTTGTCCCACTTGTCCCAGATTTGAAAGCTGGCACGAGCGACTCGTGACGGATCAATGTCAATGTCATCAAGCAAAAAGCTGTGAGCTAACACTCGGGGCGAGGATATTATTATTATAGCATACGACGGTGTGAGGGTGGTGTTTGGTGGTGTGTGTGTGTGTGGTGTGTGGTAATAGTAATAATGCACATCCATCAATTTGCCTAATTTCCTATGATTTCAGTAAGTGTTTGTCTTGCGGTAATATTTTATTATGCACGCCTGTCACTTTCCCTGAGATGAATGGTTTCAGATAAAAGTATTCGTTGCAATTACGTCAATGTAGATTTGCCATTTTGCCTAATTCTGTTTGGTTTCCAGTAAAGTGCATATCTTGCAGCGCGGCGACGTTATCAAACACTCTCACTTTGGGGCCACCCCTTTAGGTTTGGTTGTCTGTTGAAAACTAAATATGCATGGATGCCTTGTATTGAAGTTAAAATGCTTGCATCTGAAACATGAACGGAAACTATGATTCCCATTTCTTCTATTTTTTTTTCTTCTATATATAAAATTATGTGTGTGTTTTTTTGTGTTTTTTTATTGGGGGGGGGGGGGTTGTACTCGAATTATATACATCTGATCTTATCTCCTGCTGCTTAAACTCTTATTTTCTCATCATCCTCACTGATAAAATTCATATTTTGCACTGTTTATACACATTTTGGAGGTGATTGTGTACTATTAGGGCAACGAAAGTGACAAGCAGGATTAGGAGTTATTTGAATTGTTTTCGGTTGATAAAAAAAGAAGTTTTATAGCAACAAAAAAAGAAGAGTGAATCTGTGTACAAAATCATCATCATCATCATCATCATCATCATCATCATCATCATCATCATCATCATCATCATCATCATCATCATCATCATCGTTGTCGTCGTCGTCATCGTCAACGTCGTCGTCACCGTAATAACCATCACCCCTATCATACCAACATTTCTCCCATGTTTACCCATCACTTCACCTCAACTCTTCGCGACCGCACGGTCGAATCAAATATTCCCCACAACAAAAACGTCAGGGTGGATTTTAATAGCAAACACGCAGACCGTTATTTAAATACGAGCGACAACAACACATACACTGTGCTTGAAATTTGAACGGGAGAAGCTCTCCCGCTGATTGGAACGAAGCAGTGTAAAATGTTTACCAACCGACAATCAATTGGTTATCAATAATTCAATCCTGCCGCGCCGCTAAAACGTAGTGCGCCAACTGTCCACACTCTCATTAAGATTCGACTCTTCGCTTCTTTTCATCAGCGTCCGATGTCGGGATCAAATAATGATGAGCAAAAACCTTAATCAGACCGCGTCAGGCTTGTCTTTTCATCACTATTTTACGCCATGCCACTTCATTACAAAATGGCTGATAATCAACTCTCGCCAATCACGAGATCTCGCGACACCAAGCGTGAAGGACTGTCTGATGATGTCGAGTCTTGAATTTCGGTTGTGCGGAGCTGCGAATATCATTTAATAGCTCAGAAATCAGTGGTTTGAAAAATACGATTTATTGTTGGGGACAAACAGACCTGGAGCTCTTGAATTTTAAACGCCAACGGTGTGTGTTTTGAGATAAATACCTCGATGCATGAAGAAATAAAATACACACAAAAACACTCCTGTGTGTCTGTAATAGTAGACTACTATCTTTCAGTTATATGCAAGCAATGCGACCCAAAACATGCTAATAGTACTTTCTGTTAACACAAACCTACCAGGAAAATATTATTATGAAGGGGTATCCGGTGTGAACACGGAATAATCGACTGTGGACATCTCCTATATTTTTTTTAACTGAAACCAGACTCACGCTCATCCCCAATATGAACACCAATGAGAAAATAGCATCTTCACGACCCAAAACTATTGACCATAAAGACATACTGTCGCGTCATAAGACATGTTTTAGGTAAAAGGGGAGAAGGGGGGGGGGGGGTGCTGGCTGAGAAACAGAATTTCTATACGGAGTTTTGTAAAGGATGTTATACATTCAGGGAATACAGTGTATTAATCTGAATGAGAATACATGCTAATGGCATAAGAGACAGTGACAAAAGGTCAGGTGTCATGTCTACTGTCCCGAATGACACACGATTGCTGACATTTCACCATTGCCAAAAGAATAAACAAATAAGAAATAGGTAGAAAATGAATGTGAAAACTGACTTTGATTGTTGATCAGTATTTTCTATACCACTAACAAATAATCTACTTACACATAGCTGTTTGGCAAATGTATGTTGCATGGGACACACTGACATGAAAGTGGAAGATGTTTTTCCCTCTAGAGAAACTGCATATCAAGTTACACTTTTTGTGCTCTTCCATTCCAGTTGGCAATCTATTGTTAACGCATGTTATTAGAAAAAATAGAACGAAAACAGATTAGATAGAATGAAAAATGTACTGGTGATGTCATTTGGGACATACTGACATGAAAACGGCACCTTTTGTCATTGTCTCATAATCATTTTGTGGTACAATCTTATATTTGATAGTCATGTCGAGTTATTTTTTTCATTCTTTTTTAAAATCAGCTTTACGTAAACTGCACTTTTTGGTATATGCATAATTATTATTGATGAGAAATTGAGGGTGAAAGTCGCTTGTTCTTTTCAATGCTTGTTATTCTCTCGGGTGGCAGAAGATTGGTTCCGCAAAATTACCATGCACTTACTCTATTGCACAAGTCGTGTCGTATGCATTTAGAGCGCTGACTTCCTTTTGTTTCTCAGATAATTTCAATCAACTTTGATAACATTTTCAAAATGCGCAGCTTTGAAAAATAGTTCCATCTGCTCAGAGATTACATTTCTCCGAAGTAAAGTTCCCTTCCCTCGAAATGCATTCACGACTGCATTAGCATATCGCATGTTCACGTCTCCCCCAATGAGAGACGTCGAGCATCATCCAGATAATGAGCGGAGGGCAGAACATAACGCCACAATGCCGGGCGTTTCAAGTGCTGCTAATCGCCCCACTAATTCTCTTCAGCCCACAATTAAGAAACAAAAGCGCCAAGGTTTTCCATTTTTATTCAATTTCTCCCACACCCATTCAACATCTTGAACAAACATCAAATCAGGGAGTCGTCCCATTGGCTTCCGCGATAACCCATGACCCGTTTTGTATCTTTGCGACGCTGAAGCTGCTTCAGTTTCCGTCAGAGAGTTCTGGAACAAAGGAAGACACTCTTGAAATTTGTTCTGACTATCTTTGCTGGGTGCTAACGCAGACCAATAACGGCCGAAGCAGAAGCCCTCTTAAAAACCGCAGTGCTAGCGAGTTTTGATGAAGTCCGTTCGCCAATGACTTCACTCCCATTAGCTGAAAGGGACAGGGATAGAGACAGAAAAGAATCAAGGTTGTGGTGGGGTGTGGGGAGGAGACTGGGTGGAGGGTGGTGAATTCAGTAACAGAAGAAAAGAATTAAAGAATGAGGGCGACTGGAGGAGTTGAGGGTGTAAGTGGTGTAGTGAATCCGGGAACAGAAAAAAATAAAGAAAGAATGAAAGTAGAGGGTGGGGTGGGATGAAGGGGCGAAAGGGGAGAGGGATTGGGGGGAGGGGGGGGGGGGGGGTGTTGTAGTGAATCTATAAAAAATAAAAATAAAAATAAAAAAAGAATGAAGGTATAGCGGGAGGGGGGAGGAAAGGACGAGATAGGGGGAGGGGAGGGATGGAAAGAAGGGACTTGGGTTGTGAAGTCAGGAATTGACGACCACAATTTTGGGAGGGAAAGAGGTTTCGGAGGTATCAGAGGTATCGGCCATTACATGACCTCTAATTTATTTGAGCAGTTCGGGTGAAACATGATCCCTTTATTACTCGACTCCGGGTCGCTGGAGAGGCATCGCGCGCTCATTTACCAAATTGTCCCAGTGTCCGGGACTTCTGATGGCACCTCCCTGGGGTCGACCCCTCTCCTCCCCTTATTGGCGTATAATGTTTGCGTTCGATTTTGGCCCGATCAAGACTTTCTCTCCTGTTCGTGGCCGCGCAAGTGAAATCACCCAGAGGGATACGGCCGGGAGAATTAGAGAATTAGTGTAACCCCAACGGGTCACCCATAGCCCCCTCACTTTCGGTCTTTCTCTCTTTATCGCTGTGTTTCACTCTCGTTTCTCTCTCTGTCACTGTCTCTGTGTCTGTCTGTCTGTCTGTCTGTCTGTTTGTCTGTTTGTCTGTTTGTCTGTCTGTCTGTCTGTCTGTCTGTCTGTCTGTCTGTTTGTCTCTCTCTCTCTGTCTCTGTCTGTCTGTCTGTCTCTCTCTCTCTCTCTCTCTCTCTTTCAGTATGTCCGTCTGCCCCCCCCCTCTCTCTCTCTCTCTCTCTCTCTCTTTCTAGTTCGCCTGGTGGTGCTTGCGTTAAAGTTTTCATGGTTAGCTTTAGGCTTGGTGTCTCGATGAATAGGACAGCCTGAATGCTCCTCGGGCAACACGAAATATTCCACTCAGGTCCCTTAATTTTGCTCGGCCATCTCGTGCATGCATAATTATAAAAGGTGGCCAAGTTATATTAAAGTCTTGGTGAATCGAACAGTCATACTATTGGGCGGAACAGAATCCACCACTCTTTAGTTCCTTGCCTTTATTTGGCTTCTCATGCAACTCGTGCAGAATTTAATGCGACTGGACTTTTTATCAAAGATTTCATTTTATGTTGAACAATCGGCCAGTTTGTTGTTGCAGAACAGTACAATCCTCTCCTTCTTATTGCCTTGTCATTTACCTACTAACTGCCGCTTGAATAGGTAGCTAAAACATCCACATATTTTTTCTTTCAGATTTACTTTCAGTATATGTTCCGGAACTGGATTGTACCTGCTACAGCAAACGCAAACTGGAAGGTGATCAAAATATTTTGCAAAAAAGATAAATTTATGACGTCACGGTAAAATCCCAGAGTGAATAATAAACACGAAGGAAAGAAAGGTCCGTATCGAACAAACTTCAGAGCACATCGAATATTCAGAGGGTAATCAGACAATACCCCTAATTTAATTTTAGCTATAGACCAGAACTCTTGCGACAAAATAATTCAGCAAATTGAGAGAGAGAGAGCGCGAGAGAGGGAGAGAGAGGGGGATATGAAGAGGGTGAGAGAGAGTGAGGGTTGAGAGAGTGAGAGAGAGAGGGGAGAGAGAAAGAGAGACAGAGACAGAGAAAGAGAGAGAATAGAGAGGGGAGAGAGCGAGAGAGAGACAGAGACAGAGACAGAGACAGAGAGAAAGAGAGAAAAACTCGAGAAAAAAAACCACGCAACTAACGAACACAGGTCTCTAGATACATCCAAAGCTCCCCAAACTCTTATTTAGGGGGGGAACAGGCAGCGAATACCGTATTAGCTCTGATCAGGACATTGGGCAGAGGAACACGCAGGCAGTCATCTCCCTCTGGATCTGAACCACGGTGAGTTGCCTGCCCTTTCATCCAGTGTTTTTAGCCGCAAAACGCTAATGGGGAAGCAATTGTGAGCGAGGAGGGACGCGAGGACCTGGTGATTGTGTTCTCTGAGGACGTTGTTCACGACTTCGCTGACATGCAATGATAGAGCGAGCACCGCCATCAGCTGATGATGCCATTAGGACCACCACAGTTATACCGAGTTAACTTACTTTCTTTTTTTTATTTTGTGGGGTTCACTTTTTCTGTGTTCTGTTTGTTCTTTTTGTTGTTTTAGTTCTGTTTTCTGTTTCTTTTTTTTTCTCTTTTCGATGTTGTTGTTTGTTTTTGGGTTTTTTTAAGAGAGGGAGGTGGGGGTAGTTAGTGGTGGTTGCGATGCTTTGGTGGGTGTAGACATGGGGGAATGAAGGTTGGGAGGGAGAGGGCGGGGGGAGGAGACGTAAAGGTTAGGAGTAGCAGACTGAGGGTGGGGGGATACTATATACAGACATGATGTATAGGCCTACCCAAGAAGACAACTATTGCCGTACAGGATAGAGGAAGGGTTTTACTATAACTGATCAAGTGGTTTGTTGACTGATTGATTGACTGACCTGCGACTGATTGTCGGACTATTGATTGAGTGATTGCTCAGCGGATTCGCTGTCTGATTGGTCGAACAATGGATCAATGGATTGAATACCTGCTCATCAGACGTATTGTTTTATTGGCTGATTGCTTGTATATTTCTTCTTCGGCGTTACCGTAAAGCTGAAGACGATAGGCCATTTCCCAACTTTTACACACAGATTCTGACTATACCCTTTTTTCTTTCATTTCAGCCCTTCCACTTTGTAAACAAGAATGGTTTAATATAAGTTGTCATATAGTCTGCGTTCTCGATTTACATTGAAGTAAGAGCAGGCGCGATGAGTATAAATGGTCATATTGCAGTCGTCCAGTATTCCAAATTGGCACGGTTTTACCAGTATGATTGGGGAACTGAAAAATAACATTCGCCAAAAGTTGACCTGGAAAAAGAACCTATTGATAAAGAAAGCAGGGCAAGCATTCATAAAGTAAAGAAAGAAAGAAAGAAAGAAGGAAAGAAAGAAAATATATGTACCATTTTTACTGTTGCTGTTGACGAAAGTGAAATAATGGCGACCCTCTTTTGCCAGTGCTGTGTCATGATCCATTTCCGAGTTAAGTTCCTGCACCATGGATGGCTGAAGCAGTAACGTGGAAGGACTGTTATATAGTCTGGAACGTTTCTCTCTGTCTTTACACCCCCGGTATAGGGGTGTGTATAGGATTCGGTCGATGTGTTTGTTTGTTTGT
The DNA here is from genome assembly GCF_037325665.1 of Littorina saxatilis. Classification (NCBI taxonomy): domain Eukaryota; kingdom Metazoa; phylum Mollusca; class Gastropoda; order Littorinimorpha; family Littorinidae; genus Littorina; species Littorina saxatilis. The sequence continues at coordinate 47,236,395 of NC_090256.1, forward strand.
TTGTGTTCGCATATAGATCTCAAGAATGAACGGACCGATCGTCACCAAACTTGGTGAACAGGTTCTATACATTCCTGAGACGGTCCTTACAAAAATTGGGACCAGTCAAACACACGGTTAGGGAGTTATTGGTGGATTAAGATTCTACAAGGACTTATAGAGGGACATATTAATGGTCAAAGGGAAATAACCTTCTCAGTTGCTGGCAGTGAGAATGGTAAGGACGGGGGTGTTTTTCCTACCTCGGAGGAATTTCTTGTTCTGTCTGTCTGTTTGTCTCTGTCTCTCTCTAAGTCTTTGTCTGTCTGTTTGTCTCTGTCTCTCTCTAAGTCTTTGTCTGTCTGTTTGTCTCTGTCTCTCTCTAAGTCTTTGTCTGTCTGTTTGTCTCTGTCTCTCTCTAAGTCGTTGTCTGTCTGTCTGTTTGTCTCTGTCTCTCTCTAAGTCGTTGTCTGTCTGTCTGTTTGTCTCTGTCTCTCTCTAAGTCGTTGTCTGTCTGTCTGCTTGTCTCTGTCTCTCTCTAAGTCGTTGTCTGTCTGTCTGTTTGTCTCTGTCTCTCTCTAAGTCGTTGTCTGTCTGTCTGTCTATCTATGTTGATCTATTTGTTTCTCCCCCCCCCCCCTCTCTCCCCCACTGTTTCTCCATCTCTCTCTCTCTCTCTCTCTCTAGCTCTCTCTCTCTCTTTGTTTTATTTCTCTATCCGTCTCTCTCTCTCTCTCTCTCTCTCTCTCTCTCCCCCCCCTCTCTCTCTCTCTCTCTCTCTCTTCACCCCCCCTTCTCTCTCTCTCTCTCCCCCTCCTCTTTCCCACTCCCTTCCTCTCCTCTTTCTCTCTCCCACACCCCATCTCCTACCCCCATCTCTCTATTGGTGCATCTCCGCACCCTTCTTGTTTGAGCCCCCGTCCCTGATGTTTGAAGGCATCACCAATGCTTTTAGACGTTTTAGGGGCTAACATTTGTAAACAGTACACTAGGGAGGGCGCGTGAAGGGGAAAAGTGGAACGCTGAAAGCAAATACCCACCGCCTTGTCTTTCAAATCAGAGCACCCCAAAGTTGTTGGCTGTGTTTTATTGTTGCTTAAATTACTGGATCTTCTGTCGGGTCCTCTTTAGCGTGGAGCTGTTAAGCCCGAAGAAGCAAAGATTATCCAAGTCTATTCCACTCTCGAGGTTTCTTTGCCTTCGCCAGTTTAGTAGGGTTTGGGGCGCGCGGGGGCAGTAAACATCTGGTTTAAGCAATCTGGGTTTTTGCCTTTCTTGTTTAAATCCCTCCTATTTTCTTGTTTTTCTTGTTTTTCTTGTTGTTATTTTCTCCCATTTTGTTCTTGTTGTTCTTATACTTCTTTAGATCCAGTTGATCATCGAGGAGAACATATTAGCCTATGTGTGTGTGTTCGTTTGTTGTTCGTTCGGATTATCTATCATTGTAAATTGGGTTTTGTCCTGAACTGATTGGCTTTGATCAGAGTTATGCTACTTCGCCCAAAGCCCTTACTGTACTTATTCCCCCAGGGAGCACTACTTCGCCTCTGATCTGTCATGCTAACAAAATAACGAAAACAAATAAAAACTCTCTATATCTACCCAAAGAGTCCGTAAAGCAGAAATAAACAGACACACTGTCACTTGTATTGACTGACAGAGGTTTTAACTTCTGCCTAACATAAGTAGGAGGAGCTATGAGTGGATGGGTGGCGACCTAGGGAGGTAAGAAGAAAGTGGGAGAATAGATTGCAGATGCAGAGATGACACTGTATATACTCACTCCCCACCGCCAGAGCCCTGGGGTGGCATATGCTCGACAACAATTCCACATACCCAACTAGGTAGAACCCAAGCACCGGTTCGGATTGGTCGACATATAAACAAAAACTCCATTTCAACCTGTCCCACATAAAGCTTGACTCAGTCCCCACCCGGATAGGAACTTCCTCGTGCACACCACGCCTGATCTTCGCCGTCAAGGAACGGAGACGAAACTTTTCCAGCTGCTTGAGCGTCAACGTCAAGCAGGAAGTGACACATTTATTTTTGGGGCCAAGATTTGATTGTGACTCTGAAAGGGCGACCTCCTGACTCTTGGCACCTCCAGCGAGGTCCAGGTCGGTGCCAAACCGTCACGGAGTCATGGAGGCGTCAAGAGCGCCACCTCCCTGCCAGCCGCGCCCAGGAATCATCCCCGCAAATTGGCGGAAGCGTTGCCTCGGGGGGTCCAGCCGGAGCTGACGGTGATCTTATTATTCGGCTCCGGTCGCAGACGCAGGGCGAAGATTGTATTCAATTTGTACCTGCCCTCTCCACTAATCGAATGGCGGAAGTCCTGTGGGAGTGGCTTTCCTTGACGTCGTTTTCAAGATGGCGGACGGAAGTGACGTTGATGTGGCGTGGCTCGGGCAGCAGGGCTGGTCTAGGGGGAGGGTCGTGTTTACACTCTGGCCGCTGTTCCGTAGCCCCGAGCTGCCAGCGCCGGCTGCTGATGTTTCTTGGTGTCCCAGCTCCTAGAATTAAGAGTTCGTGACGGCTAGATTGAGTCTGAGGGCTGTCCAAGTTCACGCTGTCAACGTCGTTTGCATCTAAATCATTGCGAAACGCCGACGGTTGGAACGACGTAAAGAGTAGGTTTAAGTTAGTTAAAAATGTTTACTAAAGCACAAAGGCAAGTCTGAAAGAGCATAAACGTAGAATACCATACCCACTCAATTCCTTTCAACATCAGTATTGGTGATTTTCCTGTCCCAGGTGAACCAAGCAGATACACCAAGTCTTTACACAGAAAAATGGGGCTGATTGTATAGCTGAAAACAGAGACTCCACACGTATACTCTTTTTGGCACCCGTCTTACTTGTCTAACTTGTGTCTGACCATTCCACATTTCAAATACAGCACAAAAAGTAGAAAACTGCTCTCTGGATTTGTATTCAGTTGGCCGCTGTCAGCGTGAGTTCGATCCCAGGTTCGGCGGAAATTTATTTCACAGAGTCAACTTTGTGTGCAGACTCTCTTCGGTGTCCGAACCTCCCCCCGTGTACACTACATTGGGTGTGCACGTTAAAGATCCCACGATTGACAAAAGGGTCTTTCCTTGCAAAATTGCTTAGGCACAGTTAATAATTGTCTACCTATACCCGTGTGACTTGGAATAATAGGCCGTGAAAGGTAAATATGCGCCGAAATGGCTGCAATCTACTGGCCGTATAAAATTTCATCTCACACGGCATCACTGCAGAGCGCCTAGAACTGTACCCACGGAATATGCGCGATATAAGACTCATTGATTGATTGATTGATTGATACCAACTGAACTAAACTCACAGCTACAGGCTCGCACTAACGAACGAAAGCATGCATGTACTACGTACGCACGCACGCACGCACGGCACGCACGCACGCACGCACACACTGAGAGAGAGAGAGAGAGAGAGAGAGAGAGAGAGAGAGAGAGAGAGAGAGAGAGAGAGAGAGAGAGAGAGAGAGAGAAAAAAAAAGAGACAGACAGACAGACAGACAGACAGACAGACAGACAGACAGACAGACGGACAGAATGAGACAGACAGACAGACAGACAGAGAGAAGGGGGAGAGAGAGAGGCAGTGAGAGAGTTGTGATACAATCGCAATCTTCTGGCGCATGATTATGTGCTCATATACATTTTTGGACGGAAACTAAACATATATATATACGACTTGTGTGTGTGTGTGTGTGTGTGTGTGTGTGTGTGTGTGTGTGTGTGTGTGTGTGTGTGTGTGTGTGTGTGTGTGTGTGTGTGTGTGTATCCGCGATGCACGGCCAAAGTTCTCGATGGATCTCTTTCAAATTTGGTGGCCATATTCTGGTTCACCCCGGACACAACCTGGTCGATGAGATATTTCAACACGTGCTCTCAGCGCGCAGCGCTGAACCGATTTTGGTTTTTCTCTGGATCCATTCCCAGTAACTCTTCCTTATCTTCTCCAGTGTTTTCAGCGTTTATCTCCCTTCCTTCGTGTGGCGTCAATCCATATTCCCGTTATACTATTTTTAGAAGGTCACTGCACGTTACTATTTTTAGAATGTCACTGTCCACAACGCTTTCATCCCGGCGAAGCCGGGTATTAACTCTTCCTTATCTTCTCCAGTGTTTTGCGCGTTTATCTCCCTTCCTTCGTGCCGGGTATTCGGCTCTACTTCTTCCCGGCGAAGCCGTACCCGAAGCGGGTATTCATCTAGTATATATATATATATAAATACATCAGGCCGGAGAAAACCTATAACAGAAGGAAACCAAACAAATAACATAATTATGTCAAATATAACCAAATCAAAGAAAACAAAACTTAATGTACACACACACACACAAATTAACAATCTTAACAAGCACAACAAACGAACGAACAGCCAGCCCGTTCATCCCGGCCCTCCACCCCAAACATTTACACGGAAACATGCATACAGGTATAATGTGGTATACACGCTAAACGCGGGCAGGTGTCGATACTGGGTACGGTCCACCGGACGAGAGGTATCCATGACACATGCACCGCAGCTAATGTCGCGTCACCGGAACTCGCTCCGCAGCAAACGGCGCTCTGCTCTCTGATTCGAGGTAATTAAAATCCGGGATCCCTGTCCGTGCATCTGCGACCCCCGTGCAAATTGGCTGCACCGCGTTATTTCAAGTTTTCTGATGTTTCTCTGGGAGGCTTGAGTGTGGAGATGTCTCCTGATACTCTAGCCTCTCTGAGGGGGTTGTAAGAAAACTCTGACTCGTGCAATACTTCCTGAGCCAGTTTTGGATTTCAACAAATTAGTTTTGTGCTGGACAAAAAAAACCACCCACATTGTTTTTTCTTCTGTTCCTGTTTTGTTTTGTTTCGAAAGGAGAAAGAGGACTCTAAAATAAATGTAGGCTATATGTCATATATACTAAAAAAAATAGTATTAACGTAAACAAGTTTAATTTTAAAAACGCGTTTAAGTTTGGGAAAGATCACAGTTTTGAGCACCAGTCTTTTATCATTCCTGGCTCATTGTCGGTACCATTTCTGTCCCGAACTCTTACAAATCAAGAGCTGTGAACAGACCCCAGATGGTGAAAGTGACAGTACGGCACATGGTATTGAAATACTGCCACTGACCATCAAAGACTCAGACGGACAATACAGACAACGGGACTGACCAGTGCTATTCATGTTCTTCTCGAGGTCCGGTATAGTAGCGCGACTCATCCCCGTATTCTGCCTCTGACCATGGCGCTGTGGTCAAAGACACAAATAGACAATACCGAACAACGCGACTGACCAACGCCATTCATGTCTTTCAAGTCCTTCAACACAGTGGAACCCCCTTTTAAGACCCCTCGCCCTCCTCCCCTATCCTAAGACTTCTTCCTTTTTAAGGCCTTGCTTTTTCACATTTTCTGTTCACACCCTGTGTACATTTACCTCTATTTTAGGACTCCCTCTTTTATAAGACCTGACTTTCTCAGATTTGTTGGAGTTTCTAAAAGGGGGTTCAATAACAAAACAAAAAAACAAAAAAAAGGGGTTCCACTGTACTGTTAATTCTAACTCAGTGAGTGCGACTCATCCCAGTCTCTCGCCCAACAAAAACTGTGACATAACGGAACAGAGCGGGCCAGGCGCGCTATGGACTCTAAACATGCTCATTAATTGGTCGCGTGCCTTTCACGCGCTGACCCTTTCTTCCCGCCCCATAGTGGCCGCTAATTACAGGTCCGTGGACCTGCGTGGAGCGGCCACGCCCCCCTCTCTATCTCCACTCTCTCTCTCTCTCTGTCGTGATCTCTGTCTTTCTGTCTGTCTTCTGTCTTTCTCTCCCCCCCCCCCCCCCGTCTCTCTGTCTCTCTCTGTGTCTCGGTCTATCTATATCTTTGCTTCTGTCTTCCTGCCTGTCTGTTTGCCTGTGTTACTGTCTCTGTCTTGTCTTGTCTCTCCCCTCTCTCTCTCTCTCTCTCTCTCTCTCTCTCTCTCTCTCTCTCTCTCTCTCTCTCTATCATTCTGTCTGTCTTTCAACCCTCTCATATTGTCTCTGTCTCTTATGTGTGTCTGTCTCTCTCCCTCCTCCCCATATCTCTCTATCTGTCTGTCTGTCTCTTCCCCTCTCCAGTCTCTGTCTCTCGCTCTCTCCCTGTCTGGCAACTCTCCCCCTTCCTTCTCTCTATCCCCCTCTCTCTCTCTCTCTCTCTCCCTCTCTCTCTCTCTCTCTCTCTCTCTCTCTCTCTCTCTCTCTCTCTCTCTCTCTCGCTGTAAGGGAAGACAAATGTTCTCCCTATACACTAATACTAACGGCCCCGCATTTTGTCCTTTGATCAGACGGGAGGCTTTTCAGTCCTGATAATTCTTCAGCAGTCTGGTGTCAACGATAGTGAATCGGTGCCGTTAGAAGCTATGTCGCCTTCTGTCCCTGTTTCTGTACGTACACGCACAGTCACAGAAGGTCGGAGCTGATGTTTCAGTGAAACTACAATGGGAGTGGGTGTTGTTCATATTAAAGGCTAACTAGTGTTTTCGTAACAGGTGCCGACTGGTCACGAACATCCTCTTTGTCAAACATCGTCATAAGGACGATCATTATCATGATGATGATCATCATGATCATCATGATCATAATCGTCGTTGTCGTCGTCGTCGTCGTCGTCGCCCTCCTCCTCCTCCTCCTCCTTCTCCGTCTCATCAGCATCATCATCATCATCATCGTCATCGTCATCGTCATCGTCAACGTCGTCGTCGTCGTCACTACTTTTTTTCATGACGTTGCTGATCAAAAGTGATTAAAACAGAACAGGAAAGATATGTTTTGGTGGCTCTCTTGCTGATATGCAAATGCAAAATAGTGTTGGGAGTGAATCTTAGTTTACTGTTATTGTCAGATGTATTATGTTAAATTGATTAAGAAGTATGTTAAATTAGTTCAGCTGCTGGGTGGTACAATTTGTCATTCATTGGGTTCCTTAGTCTACATTTCCCCCTGTTTTTCAGTCACAGTACCAATAACGATCAATTTGTGTCTGTTGTGTATCTTGTTGCCCACTTTAAAGACCAATAGGTCGATGTTCTTGTGAATGTTTCGTTTTGTCTATGATTAAACGTTCCACGAACAGCCTTTTGGTGCTAACATATTATCAACAAAAATGACAACCTTACGAGTACACACAGATTTAATATTACAGTCACACACCCTTATTGTATACTAGAGGAATACCCGGCTTCGCCGGGGTGAATCGCGAGACAGAGACAGACAGCGTGGCGGTTCACCACAATCACCTTTGAAGGCGAAGTCCTGTCAAACGGGATTGAGAATTTTAGAGCTTATTTCTTAGCCCTATATTATCTGCTGTGGCTTCTCAAATGCCAGAACATACAGACAGACAAAAGCCGCTAGACCACATCACAAACAGAACTCTACAATACACAGGTTTTTGCCCACACACACACACACACAAACACACACACACACAGAGAAGCCGTATATATATATGCATATCTGTATCTATAAATATATAGAGATAGGTGAGAGTGTATTTTTCGCGTGGCTATAAATTGATTCGACCTTTTCACTTTGACAGTAAGAACAACTTACGGGTGCAAGGGAAGCGTTGTGGACAGCGCAGTGGACAGCGCAGTGACATTCTAAAAATAGTAATAGTAACTTACAAACGGGAAAGCCACACGAAGGAAGGGAGATAAACGCCAAACACTGGAGAAGATAAGGAAGAGTTACTTATAATGGTGAAATGAACACAAAAACCAAAATCAGTTCAGCGCTGCGCGCTGAGAGCACGTGTTGAAATATCTCATCGATGATATTGTGTCCGGGGTGTAGCTGAATACGGTGTCCAAATTTGAAAAAGATCCAGCGAGAACTTTGGCGTTGTGATGTGGTGTAGCGGCTTTGGTGTGTCGGTATGGGGGCCCGGGTAGCTGAGGTGGAACCAAAATCGGTTCAGCGCTGCGCGCTGAGAGCACGTGTTGAAATATCTCATCGATGAGGTTGTGTCCGGGGTCTCTCTGAATAAGCCCACCAAATTTGAAGCAGATCCATCGAGAACTTTGGCCGTGCATGGCGAATACACAGATACACAGACACACACACAGACACACACACAGACACACAGACACAAGTCGTATATATATATAGAAGATAGATAGTCATTGACAGTACATGTACATATACAGACAAAAGTTCTTTCTCTCCCTCTGTCTGTCTGTCTGTCTGTCTGTCTGTCTGTCTGTCTCTGTCTCTCTCTCTCTCTGTCTCTGTCTCTCTCTCTCTCTCTCACCCTTTCTCTCTCTCTCTTTCTCTTTCTGCATGTCTATCTCTCTTCCTCCCATTATCTCTCTCTCTCCCATTCCCCCTCTCTCTCCAACTATCTAAGTCTCTACAGTGAGACCCGGACGGGTGCGCTACCCTATCTCTGTCCCTCTACCGACCACACTCTCTTCAAAGACAAAACCGCCACTGACAACGTTCATCTCACTGACAATTTGCGTGCCGGCTTCGTTACGCTTAATTGCACTCATTTGTCTGCCGGTGCTTGGAACAATCGACCCTCCCTGCCGTGCGCCTTGCGTGAAGCCAACACTGCTTACGCTTCCCTGAACGTGATCGCGACAGATATCGCAACCACACGCACACAATGACAATGCAATAATAACCTCCTTCCGTTAGGGGAAACAACTCTCAGTGTGTTTCCGTTTACCCAAAAATGAGCATCCGTCGTCGGCACCGTGGCTTGTAATTTTGCCGAGTCCTGGAAAGAGGAAATTCACATGTTCCTAATTGGCCACTGCTGCTATTAAGGACGTTAAGTCTGAATTTCATCAACAGGGAATCTTGAACAAATTACTGCCCTTTGTTTATCTGATCATCAAGAGGGATTTGATCGTCACGAACTTTGTCCGGAATCCCTCTCAGTTGCGACACATGGCGACAAAGTTTGCACCGTGTACACAAGCTAATCAGCGCTAGCTTCATGCGCCAGTGAACCGTTACGCTGTGTGCGGTGACAAACACTGGGATCGGGGGTTGGCTGTAAATGGTACTGTTGCGCTCTGATGGAGCGTTGCGGGTGTGACACATGGTGGCAGATTCTGGCTTCGTGTCTCAGTGACGCATAGTAGTGAATGGGTCACAACGCTACGTTTCCGACGTTGTTTAGATATTCTGTGAAGTTAAGGGTGTTGAGGACAAAGCGGGCTTGGATTTGCTTCATTGATGTCTGAACGAATCCGCTGATCTGCAACAGTGCCATTGGTCCATGAGCTGAGTCTAGAAGTGTTTCACCCCCCCCTGTTAAAAAATTCATAGTGATTTTGTGGACCCTTAGGGTGTATAGAACACGAAAATTGACGTTACCAAGAAATGGTTTGCAGACTGCTATGTTTTCTACCTTAATTTTGAAGGGTACCCCAATCGTGTTCTGTACAAGCTTTTGGTCGGTCCGTAAACTTTAATGAACTTTGGTGATCAAATGTGGCGTTATTTCTTAAGCTAAGATATCGTTCTTTTCGCGTATGTGGACAACAATGATTTCTGCACGATGTACAACAATCAGACCGACAATAACCGCAAAACTCTGACCACAGTGAAGGCACACGTGCATCCACCATATCTCAAACGATGCAAACTGTCCATTTGCTGAAATATCTTCAATAAAGTTTTTCTCTGGAAAATTGAGCAACATACTGGATATAAAGTACAATGCAGTTCAAAAGTAGACTTTCTTGCCGTTCTTTTGAGCTATCCCACTTTACCATGGGATTATCCCCGAGTACGCTAGTACTTGGGCTCAGCGGACTTTAATTGTGTGTCTGTCTGTCTGTCTGGACTTAACAGCTTATTGCTGGGAAGCTACTAGGCGCAGTTCGTTCAAAAGTTGATACACTAACTTGATAATAGGTCCGATTGATCGTATTAAAACTTCATAATGTTACCTGGGACCTAAATGCGAAATAATCCACAAAAACGACTCTTGGCGGTGGGCGCAATTCGCGGTGGGATAGAACTGCTGTTCGGCTAATAGAACAGCCAGCCAGTTGGTGGCTTGGTGGAAAGCACGTCCGCCTATGGCCAAAGTGATCCGGGTTCGATTCCCGGCATGGGCGATCTATTTTTTTTATTTTTTTTTTATTAAATTCTTGTTTACTATTGTTTATCCCCGAGTACGCTAGTACTTGGGCTCAGCAGACTTTAATCGTGTGTCTGTGTGTGTGTGAGTCTGTGTGTGTGTGTGTGTGTGTGTGTGTCTTTCTCCACTTAACAGCTTATTGCTGGGAAGCTACTGGGCGCGCGCAGTTCGTTCAAAAGTTGATACACTAACTTGATAATAGGTCCGATTGATCGTATTAAAACTTCATAATGTTACCTGGGACCTAAATGCGAAATAAACCACAAAAACGACTTGGCGTAGGACGAATTCAAACGGCAACAGCCAGCCTCATAGAACAGCCTGCCAGCACCCAATAGCCTTAAATTTCACTGATAGAATTGTCAGAGTTGGTGCCTTGGTGGTTATTTCACTGATAGAATTGTCAGAGTTGGTGGCTTGGTGGTAGGCACGTCCGCCTATGGCCAGAGTAATCCGGGTTCGATTCCCGGTATGGGCGGTCTCTTTTTTGTGTTTTTTTGTTGTGTTACTATTGTTTATTATGAACGTTTTAATGTTTTATTTTACTCTAATAATTTTTTTTATTGTGTAAAATAAATAAATAATATATGTATATATTTTTTTTTTAAATCCACGTGCACAAGACAAAAAAACTTTCATACTGGGGGAGCGAGCCAGTCTGAAGAGTACTCGGGTCCAGCGCGAGCGTTTTTTATTCTGACGTCCACTATCGCGGGTTTATCTCCCCTACCCCCTTTTGGGCTTTGATGCAAAATAAATTCTTTGAAAATTCATTTTGGTTTTCTTATTGCCATAAGAGTGTATTTGAACCTTTCAAATGTGGGTGGATCTATGGATCTAGGATGTATTGTGTAGTGCTAAGATGAGAAGAACTATGGTTATATGTATGTTATCATTGTGCAAATGACTTGTGATCTCTCTCTGTCTGTCTGTCTTTCCTTCTCTCTTACATGCTCTCTTTCTCTCTCTCTCTCTCTCTCTCTCTCTCTCTCTCTCTCTCTCTCTCTCTCTCTCTCCCTCCCTCTCTCTCCCTCTCTCTCTCTCCCTCTCTCTCTCCCTCTCCCTCTCTCCCCTCTCTCTCTTTCTTAGGTGTATGTATGTATGTATGTATGTATCTATTTCTCCCTCTCTGCAAATGGTTGATGTAGATAATTGAGTTGTTGAAAAAAACCGTCTTCCTTTCAAGTTGTACATATTTTGATGATTGAACGCCGGGAAAAATTCAGCATCTGCCCTCCTCGACGTCACAGTAAATGACGTCACGAAAGACCGTGCCGCTTGCGTGTTCTCATCCGCTGCCGATCTTTTTCAAGCTCTCACAACTCATCCACTTTAGAGGCAGCGGGGCCAAGACTGTACCGCCGTTTTGTCCGTCCGCATCAAAAATCTCCTCCGTTTCTCCGGCCTCTGAATCGTTTTTATGACACGAGCAACACAAATCATGCAGGGGAGAGTCCCTGGGGAAGGCAAGCGGTCCCCATTACAAGGACCTGGCCGGCGCAAAACGTCTCCCTGGGATCGCCAGCCAAACCAGGGTCTCATTACCCAAATAAGCTCGACACCTCTTCCTGGCCAAACCCACCATCTTGGATGGGATTTACGGCGACGGCTGTCTGCAATAAGACGGGGCAGAAATCCCGGGCCTCTCAGTCTATAAGAAGAAATCATATTTCTGGTCAAGAAAATTTCTGAACTCCGGCTTGGCCTTAGGATTGGTGTGATGCCGGACCGCCGTGGTCGTAGACGCAAGCTTCATCAGCCCCGAGTCTAAGCACGCCCTGGAGAGCCGCCATTACACCCAATCCAAAATACCAACCTCTTCCATTTGTCCCCTTCCTTTCGCGGGCCTGGCCGTTCTAAATATTCATAACGGTCATCGATACGCCGGGGTTTGATCACAAAGTCCGCCGCACGCCAATCGCGGGGGAATTGCCACCGATGGTGCCTTCCTGGATGAATATTTTTGCAACTGCCTCTCCTTCTTCTGCCTTCATTTTCGCTCATGTTGAATGGGGAAAGTTCAGAGGGATCAAATGAAAATGGTAATAAACCAGGGCCAGCATGAAAACTGCCCGTGACTTTTGACTCGGGTTGACAGCGGGAATAAGACAAATGACCTGCTTACGGAACCAGACAGGACAGCAGTAGTTCTCTTCTTCAATCAGAGTATCTGAGTCCTTCCGAAGTAGTCTCCTACTTCATTCGAGCGGGTCGAGCCTCGATGCCAACTGAGACGCTCTGTTTGGATGAGCAATATTGTATTCAAAATAAATTATACGAAGCAAGAAAATAGCAAACACTAAGGACAAGAGCTCAAGCAAAATCTTATATTACGCGACTAAAACAATACAACATTGAACAAATGTTCATGATATTGGACATGAAAACATTAAACAAAACAAAAGAAAAAAAGGCTTAACAAGTCGAGGGAGAGAAAATGAGAAAGATAGATGATTCCGGAGAAGAAAAACAGCGAGAAAAAAAATCAACCAACGATGCATCTAAACAAAACAAAAACACAAAAACACATGCTCTTAGAACCAACCAGAAAAAATGCAAGGGCGAGTGCGCGAATTACAAGAAGATAAGTGTGAGAAATACAGAATGAATTTTCAAAACATATATGCATTTTGTTAGGTAAAAAAAAAAAAGCAATTCATTGCGCTATGTTTACCTATTCTTAATTATTTTTTCGTTTTGGTTCGTCGGCTGTTGTTGTAATTGTTGCTTCTGGTGCTGCTGCTGCGTTTGTTGTTGTTGCTGCTGCATTTGTAGTTGTTGTTGCTGCATTTGTTATTGTTGCTGCTGTATTTAGTCTTTTTGTTGCTGCTGCATTTGTTGCTACATGTACTGCGTTTTTTGTTGTTGTTGTTGCTGCATTTGTTGTTTTTGTTGCTGCATTTGATGTTGTTGTTGCTGCATTTGTTGAGTTTGCTGCGGCGTTTGTTGTTGCTGTTGCATTTTGTTATTGTTGTTGCTGCTGCTGGTGTTGCTGCTGTGTGCGTTTTTAATTTTACTCTGGCTCTTCCAGCTGGAAACTCATGATCTGCATTCCACCAATTGCCAAGAAGATAGAAACATTTTGATCACCAGGCAGGGGCAGATGACATCATTTTTAAGGGGGGGGGGGGGGTGGGGGGTCCACATTTCTTTTATGGACAGATCGACGACGCAAAGCATTTAGTTGAGTTCGGGGGCATGCCCCCCCCCCCACCCCCCGTAAAATGTTGATAAAAACAAGGAAAATGGAGCAATCTGGTGCAATCTGAGCCAAGAAACGACCCCTAATACACCTTCCACAAAGTTAATTTAAGAAGACAAATTTGCATCAACACAAGCCAACTGACCGATCTGGTGCAACCTCAGCCAACAAATTGCCCAACTACCTTCAAAAACCGTCATTTAGAAGACAAAGGAAAATGGAGCAATTTGGTGCAATCTGAGCCATCATTTTTTCTTTATTTTCAATTTTTTTCTTTATTTGATTTCTTCATTTTCTTCTCCTTTTTAATCAATTGTTTTTAGGGGGGGGGGTTCGAATGTAATAATTGTTTTATTTATTTTTGATTTAAAGGTTATTTGATGCAATGAATAAGTAACCGTTCTCACGAGTAAACAATTGTGACTAAGCACCACATGACAGCATTGCACTGGAATGGTACACTAGTAGACGTATGACACCTTCATTTTAATGTATGCATTTAATAAACCTATGACTTTCAAATGAGAATTTACTAACGACTGTAAAGTCTATATGATTGCAAAGAAACACCTTTTTTCCCACATAAGTAAGCATATAAAATAAAAATATGTGCATAAATCTGGTATACTTTGCAAGTAAAAATGTGAAATTGCAAGTGTTTCAAGAGAGAAAAAAACGTTTTGTTTAATGTTCATTTTTGATCATGAGAGCGTCATGCACACACTCGGCTTAGCGACACTGACGTCCCAAGACACTATTTGACGTTGACGTTATTTTGTTGTTGTTTCTATGTTGCATTAAGTTCAGACGATGTTTTTGTTCATTTTAGGGTGATGAGCAGTGCATGCTTGTGCTAAATGCCTGGTTCTTTAGTATTTGACATCAAACATGCCCGCTTGTTTTATTTTCTTGTTGTTTGTTTGTTTGTTTGTTTGTTTGTTTGTGTCTTTGTTTTTTGTTTCTCTGTTTCTTTTTCTTAATTTGATTGATAGTTTGCTTGCTATAAACTACCCCGGCAAACAAGAAATAAATGTAAGCCTTTTCTCACAACACATAATACCAATACAAAACAAACCAAACAAAAACACGAAACAAAAAAACCAAAAAACAAAAAATCATATAAATATTAACATCAGAACCTTAACTTGTGTGTGTTTGACAGGGCACACTGCAGAAACTAAAGTGTCATCGGCCTTCTGTCGAAAAAAAATAGCATGACGGCAATATAGAAAAGGGAATGCACATGTGTTTGCTTACAACAACAACAAAAAGAGCAGACCCGGTCCATGTTTTTGTTTTTTAAAAACAAATAATATAGTAAAGAAATACAAACCAAATTTGACTGTTTTATAATGAAAGTTTTTTCCCCTTTTTTTGTCCTTATTCGTGTAGCTCAATGCAGGTTGGTACACATTTTGAAAAACAAAATGAAGTGCATCAAAATAAAATAACAGGAAACTTGTATTTAAAATAAAATTCAGTCAGAAAAAGTTCACAGAGAATAATGTTTTATTTGCGGAGGTATAATCTTCAAGCTACAGTATAACATAAGAATGTTTCGTCATTCATAAAGTGATAAAATGCACAATGCAACATCGCTTTAATTCACACGGAACAATGATGATGATCATAAAAATTAGCATTTTCTTGATAATGTTCTTTCTTTGCTTGAACATCAAATAAAACTGGGGCAAACATGTGTGTGTGTGTGTGTGTGTGTGTGTGTGTGTGTGTGTGTGTGTGTGTGTGTGACTGTGTGTGTATGTGTGTGTATGTGTGTGGATGTGTGTGTATGTGTGTGTGTGAGTGTGTGTGTGTTCGTGTGAGTGTGTGTGTGTGTTTGTGTGTGTGTTTGCGTACGTGCGTGTTTGTGTGTGTGTGCGTGCGTGTATGTGTGTGTGTGTGTGTGTGTGTGTGTGTGTGTGTGACTGTGTGTGTATGTGTGTGTATGTGTGTGTGTGTGTGTATGTGTGTGTGTGAGTGTGTGTGTGTGTGAGTGTGTGTGTGTGTGTGTGTGTGTGTGTTTGCGTACGTGCGTGTGTGTGTGTGTGTGCGTGTGTGTGTGTGCGTGTATGTGTGTGTGTGTGTGTGTGTGTGTGTGTGTGTGTGTTTGCGTGTGTGTGTGTGTGACAGACAGACAGATAAACCGACCGACCGACCGACAAACAAACATTTAGACAGACAGAGGCAGACAGACAAACGGATTATTTAAGAACGGTTGACTCCTCGTTCTTTTCCCCACCTCACCCCCAAACCTCGGGAAAAAATAAACCATTTTCATTTGTTCTCTTCTTGTAATACTGACAAAAAATGTGTTCAAAATGGCAAAGAAGTCAATAAGAAAAAAATATGCAGAAACCGCATCAGAGAAAGAACGGTAGAAAAAATCCACTGGCAGTCTCACCACGCTCTGAACCCGCCTCACAGTCAGTGCTCTTTCCGAGCGGCTCTCGAGGGATGCTACGCTGTTCCGGCGCCGGTTCGAACCCGAAAGGCCACCGGTGCGCATGGCGGCACGGAGCTTGGACAGACCCGCTCGGGACTCGACCCAGTGCTGCCACGCGCCCCGGTCCCCCCAAAACAATCCTCACCCTGTGATCTCCCTTTGTCTCTGGAGAGTCGCCTCCCTTGCCAAAGCGCTCGGGCTTGTCCGGGAATGGATGGATTGGAATTTGGACACAGTCTCTTGGCGAGTATGGTTTTTACTTTTTTTCTCATCCCTGAGCATCTCTCTCTCTCTCTCTCTCTCTCTCTCTCTCTCTCTCTCTCTCTCTCTCTCTCTCTCTCTCTCTCTCTCTCTCTCTCTCTCTCTCTAACGCTCTCTTTCTTTCTTTCTTTCTCTCTCTCTCTCTCTCTCTCTCTCTCTCTCTCTCTCTCTCTCTCTCTCTCTCTCTCTCTCTCTCTCTCTCTCTCTCTCTCTCTCTCTCTCTCTCTCTCTCTCAGTCTCAGTAAAACTTGTTTTTCGAATGTGACAACAGAATTTGTGAATACAGAACTGTTTCTTGAATGTTTGACACGAATAAGAACACGATTTAATTAAAACTGACAAGTAAAAATAGAACAAGACAGTTGACAACAGAATATAACACAACACTCTTTATTTTATGCCCACCTCCCCCCTCCCGTTTTAACATTTAAACAACAACAAGTTAATCAAAATGAAAGAAAATAACTGCATAAATCGACACTTAAAAAAAATTAAAAACACGAGAAAAATGAAGAAGACGACACTCCAGCATAGCTGTACACAGTGCAGTAACAACCACAACCACCGCAGTACGCTCATCACCAGCATCATTATTTCCCAGCCACACTCTATTGTTGCCGCATTATGGCCAGACCTCTTAGCAAGCCCCACCTCCAGTCTTCCAGGCGCCCTCCCCCAGACAGCGCAGGGGTGGTTCCAATTTGAGTGCGCGTGTACACACTTCCGCCATTACACACAAGCACCATTGTTCGGGAGCTTCCGCCGATGGTCGGCCTTTTCCGGTACCCACGGGATTTGCCGGACATTCCCGATTTGCTGAAAACAGGTGGAATGGAGCCAGGAAAGCGAGCAGGAACTGAGCGATTGCTCAGGCGAAGCATAGAAAAGAGAGAATGCAGACGGAGTTAAGTGGATTTATCTTTGTATCGTTGTGAGATCCGTTTTAGTCTTTCTGAGTTGTCTTTGAGGAAATGTCGAGGGCTTTTTGTCTTGTTTTGTCAACTGGTGCGTGCGGCTTGTTCAATGAAAGTGGTCGCATCCGGTTTGTCCTTTTCCTTTAAACACTGACCATTGGTATGTAGGCTACCGTAGTTTCAGAATATGTTTTTTCTTACATTTTTGTTTCTGTTGTTCATTTGGTGCTTTCTACTTTTGCAAAATGCTCATAGTTACACAGGATGATGTATGGATTACTTAGTCCTGCGTGATCATAATTATACAAGTGAGTATTATAATCTCACATGCACTGATGATATGTTCTCTATAGTCCAACCACAGGAGGCTTTAATAGATACCGTAGTGAGGCATGCGTGCTCTTTAAGTATTGCCTCAAAATCGACACAACTAGCAATATCTGATCGGTTGGGGAGTTCCATCATCACAGACCGATCAGCAAATCGCAAATGACAACAACCAATACTGTTTTGACAACACTGGTTATTTGCACCATCGAAAGAGAATGTAAACATTGATATGTTTCGCCGAGGTCATTTCTAGACAATTAAAGACTGAAATAAAAGTTGCTTCTTATAATTTTGGGCAGATAACTTGTAATTTGTAAAGTTCAACAAATAAGTGTTAAATGTATGAAGATAAACAGGCGTGAACAGCAGAAAGGACACTTGTTCGTTTATTTTAAATTTAGCCTAATGCAAATAAGCATCGTATTTGAAATAAAATCATGTTATTAGTGAGAAGAATGTTACACCAACAAAGAAAGGTCAGATGGTGCAGGATAATCCTCCAGAAACTGCCTAATTTATTTTAACACATCGATAATTCAATGA
The DNA here is from genome assembly GCF_037325665.1 of Littorina saxatilis. Classification (NCBI taxonomy): domain Eukaryota; kingdom Metazoa; phylum Mollusca; class Gastropoda; order Littorinimorpha; family Littorinidae; genus Littorina; species Littorina saxatilis. The sequence continues at coordinate 47,254,215 of NC_090256.1, forward strand.
ATAGATACACGGATAAATCAATTCACGTGTACATAAATGATTAAATAACGAAGAAAGAAACAAAGACCTTCTTCTTCTTCTTCTGCGTTCGTGGGCTGAAACTCCCACGTACACTCGTGTTTTTTGCACGAGTAGAATTTTACGTGTATGACCGTTTTTTACCCCGCCATTTAGGCAGCCATACGCCGTTTTCGGAGGAAGCATGCTGGGTATTTTCGTGTTTCTATAACCCACCGAACTCTGACATGGATTACAGGATCTTTTTCGTGCGCACTTGGTCTTGTGCTTGCGTGTACACACGGGGGTGTTCGGACACCGAGGAGAGTCTGCACACAAAGTTGACTCTGAGAAATAAATCTCTCGCCGAACGTGGGGACGAACTCACGCTGACAGCGGCCAACTGGATACAAATCCAGCGCGCTACTGACTGAGCTACATCCCCGCCCAAAAACAAAGACCAAAAGAAAGAATTAAAAAAAGAAATAAACAGATGAAGACATACAGAAATATAAAGATAGATAGATAGATAGATAGATAGATAGATAGATAGATAGATAGATAGATAGATAGATAGATAGATAGATAGATAGATAGATAGATAAACAAATCAACAACTAAAAAAATATATAAACATACAGCTAAATAAATTAATCTACAAAAACATTAATTATTTCATTAATGAATTAATACATAAAAACACCAATAAATAAATATATGAATAAAGGAATAAGTAAATGAATGAACGACAGCTTCAAATTTCAAATGCTTGTATTCAAAGTAAAAAATTAAAAAAAGCCAACAGAAGAACACAAATTCTGTTTTTTTTTATTCACCTTCTACTCCTTGCCTACCGAGATAAACAAATTTAGGACACTGTTCTTCCTTCTACAAAACCAATAACAAATAAAAGATGGACAGTCTCTCTTCCCATTGACAAACAGGTATGGTTTTTAAGAGAGATGCACGAGTTATAAGTATTACATTCAGTGACTTGTTTATTTTTTATGTCATGTTTTTTGTTAATTGTTTCCCATATTTAAAAACTCCATCTTTTGAATCATGCATGCATTTATCCTTCGTCTGGATCAGTCTCCGCTTATATGTGTTACTGTGTCGTAACTTTAATTTTTTTGCGTGAACAGTTTTTTTGATTAAACTGCTTGATAATATTCCCAGAAAAAAATAAAACCCCATATAATAAGAATACGTTCCTTTCTTCTTTTTTTTTTCTTGGATACCTACATTTGCGATTCCGTGTCGAACTTTATGACGGTTGTTAAGACCTGAGAACTTCTGTTTTGGAAGCGACAACAATTCAGAGATAAGTCACAGTGCCATTTACTCTCTCTCTTTTTTCTGTTGTGTATCGTGTTTGTCCACTTTAAAGATCGCAAGGTCAAAAATCTAAAGTTAAAAAAACAAAGGATTTCTGTACTCACCGATACAAGAACAGCACAGGAAGATACGAATTTTTGCTTATGGAAGCTTCATCAGGGAAGAAAAAAAACCCACAAAAGGCAACAAAAAGCAGACGCAACACGGAACGAACAAGGTTTGTGAATGTTTCGTTTTGTCTATATTCAAACTTTGACCTTCCTCGTTTTACATTCTAAAATCTACTGCTCATCTGTCGGGCGAGTGACTTACCTGCCGATCGAGGGAACTGTTTCCCCAGCCTTCCAATTTCCCATTTCACTCTCTCTTCCCGCCCCATAAGTATGCGAATTCATGGTTCCTTTTCGATTTTAATCAGTAGACACACTGAGCAGACACGTTCGACCAATATGAAATACGTTACAGACCGGATTTATTCATTGATTTATGGATTTAGATAATGAAATTCATTAGCTGATTTATTCAAAACCAAACCCACACAAAACAAACGCCTGACAGGAGAATCAAGTGATTTCCCCCCCCCCCCCCTCCCCCTCGCTTGACGAAAGTTTCATCCTACGCATGGGAAAGTGTTTTGCTGTCATCGTCGTCGACATTGTTGTTGTTGTTGTTGTTGTTGGTGGTGGTGGTGATGGTGGTGGTGATGCTGTGTTCTTGTTGGCGTCATCGCTGTTTTTGTTGTTGTTGTTTGTGGTGGTGGTGGTGGTGATGGTGGTGGTGGTGCTGTTCTTGTTGGCGTCATCGCTGTTTTTGTTGTTGTTGTTTGTGGTGGTGGTGGTGGTGATGGTGGTGGTGGTGCTGTTCTTGTTGGCGTCATCGCTGTTTTTGTTGTTGTTGTTTGGTTTGTGGTGGTCTTGTGTTTGTTTTTGTTCTTGTTTTCTGGATGTTTATACTATCCCGCCACACACACAAACATAGAGCAAATGAAACAGAAGTAAACGCATTTGGCCGCCTCAATTTCCCAACAAAAACAACGTGACAGCCGCCATCTACTCAACTTACTACCATCCCCTCCCAAACTCCCCATCTCTGCTTCCCCCGCACATTCACAAATATCTCAAAAAGTGCAGAAAACCATTTGCAGCCCATCAGTTTTTCTCTGTGCCGTCACCGCCCTCTGACCTCCCCCTGAACGGCTAGACGGAGTGGACACTGTAATTTGGTCCTGTCCAGTGACAAGGCTATCTATTCGCTGGACACACCCATGTCACACTATACTGACCGGCACGCACGTGAAACCCGGTATAGAACAACCGATGACCATAAATTATATACTGTATTGTTTGCGCTCGGACTTTATACATTCGCATCCCCTGAACATTTGTGAACTGTGTTGTGTGTGGGGTTGGGGGGAAGGGGGTTGGCGGGTGGGTGGTTGTGGTGGTGGTGTGGTGAGTGTGTGTGTGAGTGTTGATGTGTGTGTGAGTGCGTGCGTGCGTGTGTGTGTGTGTGTGTGTGGGTGTGTTGATGTGTGTGTGAGTGCGTGTGTATGTATGTGTGTGTGTGTGTGTGTCTGTGCTGATGTGTGTGTGAGTGTGTGTGTGCGTGTGTGTGTGTGTGTGTGTGTGCGTGTGTGTGTATGTATATATGTGTGTGTGTGTGTGTGTGTGTGTGTGTGTGTGTGTGTGTGTGTGTGTGTGTGTGTGTGTGTGTGTATGTGTGTGTTTCTTATTTTTGTTTAAATAGTGGTTTACCTTTAAATTCGCCTGTTCAAGAAGTAAGATTCTCCAAAATAATCTCTCGACGAGTTTTTAAAACAGTTTCACCATTAGGTAGATGAATCCACCCCCCCTCCCCCCCAAAAAAATCAAATTGTCTGACTTAGGACATCTTTACAGATTTTGAAAGAAACAAAATAATAGACACATGCATAAAACTCGTCCCTCGTTCGTCATTCTTGTCTTTCTTTTCTTCTTATTGCTTGTAAAATTTTGAATCTGGATTCGTTTTGGGCCGTACTAGATCTTGTGTTTTTAGCTTGCACTCTCCTTTCAAAATATTGCATCCTCCAGGGAAAGTCCTATTTGGCCAGATATCTGTACATTTACGTGAAATTATGCGTTTTAAAAAGCTACCAAAGTTGAGAACAGAAAGTTGAAGACTCATAAAAATGATTCGAGTCTGCATTTATAAACTCAGCTAATTTATAAACGTGGTTCATCGCACATCAGCTGTCAGCTAAAAAAGTTGTTAGAAAGATCAAAATTAAAGTTCAAAATCAACGAGACAGGGCCCTTGGGAAGGACCAGTCTTATGCAATAACAAATTAATGTTTGTCTAGTTTCCCATTTAAACAACAACAAAACTCGGCCTTTTTCTATGGAAACATGAGGCAGAGACTGTTTAGAATAACTATAATACAAAATATTGTCACTTTTCTTTTTGTAAACGTACATTTATTGCAAAAAAAATAAAGAACACCAACAGCATATTCCCCAAAGAATATGTGAGCAAAATTAACACGTCTTTCAAATCACTCAAAACTGGTCTATAGATGTGAAATTCAAACACACAAATATTCAAACTAAGACTTGAAATAGATATAGTTGGTGCTTACAGGGCAATGATTTTGAGCAAGAGATGTGATGGGCGATAACTCTTCTGCCATACAAAGCAGACTTAGTCCCCTTGCATCGCTAATATTTCATTTTGGAAGGAATTTGGCCAAGGTAGAAAAATAACACCTACATACAAAACGTACATTCGTTTTCCGTAAAGAGTGTCAGAACATTGTCATCAGAGTTCTGACGACAAAAACAGGGTTGACGAGGGCATAAAACATACTTGAACAAAAATGAGCACAGACCATACACTAACATCTGAGCCGAAGGGGTACTGATTTTTTTGTAAAGTAGGATTCTGACACTTGGCAAATTTAAACGTGAAAAAAAAATCAGAATTTGTTTCGCATGGATTATGTACGCTTAAAGTTAAGTCTAAGAGGGCAGGCGGGGGGGGGGGGGGGTGGGGGGAGGGGGGTGTGTAAACCAAACTTTTGTGAAGTATGTTCTTTCACGTTGAAACTTAGAACGTTGAAAGAAAGAAAAACAGAAGAAAAAAACATGAAACACAAAGATTAAACGCTAAAACTGGAGTCGAGACAGAAACAGTCTTTTCTAAAGTAGGTTCTGTCACTACGAGATTCAAAATGTAGAAAAGACAGAAAGAGAGGACGCGCAAGAGCTGTCAAGAGACTTTTGAAGTAAAAGTCAAAGCCGCGACGAGTCCTGGGAGTGCCATACAAACCAAAGACAAGGAGGACCGTAAGGGTAAAAGTCTAATCCTGTTTGATATACAGGAGTCAACAAGAGAAGCCGGAAAGTCGTTGAGCGCGTGCGCAGAGGATTATGGCAGAAAGGAGGAGGGAAAATAACGGGATTTGTCTCCCTTTGTCTCGTCCTCCGCGAGATGTTGTGTGAGAGGGCAGCGGCCATGATGACAAGCGTGTTTCAGACGTCTTCGGTTTCACAGACCGTGTGTCCGCTAATCGTCACTGCCAGCTTTTGAAATGGCGTGCTTCCTACCACCACAGTCCTGCTGATCTCAACCCAGCAATAGCCAGTCTCTCTCTCCCGTTCCCCCCTGATCCTCGAAACTGGAGACGACAGGCTCGCGTGCCTGGAGACTCCGAGTTCGATTTGCAATCAAACAGCAAGGGTCTGGTGCGAGCAGAGAGACTGCGTCTATTTATCATCACTGCAAAACTCATTTGAAAAGCTGACATCCCTCTCCCTGCTCCCCGGACCCTTGAGACCGTGGCTTTAATTCTCTAATTCTTCCTCTCTCAGCTCTGTGGCTTATTCCGCCAGACACCCGAGACTGTTCGGCCCCGGGACATAGCGGGGCTGGCTGGACACGGAAACCCAGAGCTGCAAGGACAACACTCCCTCCCGCTGCTAGCTGAGAAAGTGAACAGTAAGCACAAGTATAAAGGGAACAATAACTGAGCACAAGGAAAGGGACAGTAAGCATAAGTAAAGGGACAGTAAGCACAAGTAAAGGGACAGTAAGCACAAGTATAAAGGGAACAGTAAGCACAAGTATAAAGGGAACAGTAAGCACAAGTATAAAGGGAACAGTAAGCACAAGTATAAAGGGACAGTAAGCACAAGTATAAAGGGACAGTAAGCACAAGTATAAAGGGACAGTAAGCACAAGTATAAAGGGACAGTAAGCACAAGTATAAAGGGACAGTAAGCACAAGTAAAGGGACAGTAAGCACAAGTAAAGGAACAGTAAACACAAGTATAAAGGGAACAGTAAGCACAAGTATAAAGGGACAGTAAGCACAAATAAAGGGACAGTAAGCACAAATAAAGGGACAGTGAGCACAAGTGAAGGGACAGTAAGCACAAGTATAAAGGGAACAGTAAGTACAAGTATAAAGGGGCAGTAAACACAAGTATAGGCCCTAATGGGACAGTGAGCACAAGTAAAGGGACAGTGAGCACAAGTATAAAGGGAACAGTAAGCACAAGTATAAAGGGACAGTAAGCACAAGTAAAGGGACAGTAAGCACAAGTATAAAGGGAACAGTAAGCACAAGTATAAAGGGACAGTAAACACAAGTAAAGGGACAGTAAGCACAAGTAAAGGGACAATGAGCACAAGTAAAGGGACAGTAAGCACAAGTAAAGGGACAGTAAGCACAAGTATAAAGGGACAGTAAGCACAAGTATAATGGGACAGTAAGCACAAGTAAAGGGACAGTAAGCACAAGTAAAGGGACAGTAAGCACAAGTAAAGGGACAGTAAGCACAAGTAAAGGGACAGTAAGCACAAGTATAAGTGCACAGACAAACACAGACAAACACTAATTACACAAAACTTATCTTGAAAAAGTGTTCGACCGCTTGCAGGGAAGACACAAGCGAATCAATATTTTTTTTCTTCGCCAAATCCATGTTTGATAATTATGGCTAGATTGTATGCATGTAGTACTGACAGTTGCCAAATTAACCAGGTATGCCCTCGTCGAACGCTGAAGAAGAAGAAGAACCAGGTATGCAAGCAGAAGGTGTTTTGCTGAATCGATCTTTTTCTTTTCAAATCAGAATCTCACAGAAGGCAGATAAACATCTGTTTTTGTTTTTGACAGAACTGATAAATGTGTTGCAATTCTGTCGAGTAAAGAAAGGAACTCAATAGAAACGAGAAAATAGGGGAATCGAACTCAAATCATAAATCATTTGTGAATTTCACTATCACAAAGTCTTCTTGTTAATTATTGCCTTTCTCGTCTTATTTCCATTTTTATTCTTTTTTCATTGTAATTGTAATTGTGCACTGTGATTTACTATTTATTTTTTTCGTTGTCATATTTCGTCGTAATTTGTTTATTGTAGTTTTCATTGCATTTCTTTTAGTACCGCTGCAGAGATTTCATCAAACCATAGCTGGCTTAGGACACCCGCACTCAATTTCTTTCACTTCTTATACATATTCCGACCTTTTTTCAGTCGAAT
>NC_090256.1:47266074-47268574 GCF_037325665.1 Littorina saxatilis
ACTCATTGACAAAAATAAGAACATATATACAAACAAAACTAATAACAGGGAATGAGTTCTTCTTTCCGGGAAGGAGCTGGATGAATGCAAGAGGTTATAATATGGGGCGGGGAAGAGAAGGGGGGGGGGGATGTAGAATTTTGGAGATTTGTAAACAAAAATTGGAAAATATTTTTTTTAAATTCAACCACATACTTATCTAATATTCACTACAGGTAACATTTTAACCCTCACAAGAACGAATCAAATTACACCAAACAGAATATTCTTCAAATTCTACACCTGACCTGCTTGATTCTTAAAAAATGTAAGGCATAGGGCCTATCAACTACAGAGTGTAAAATCCAGGTCTATCCGAACTTGTAATTATCGCAAAGAAAAGAAAGAACAACAACAACAACAACAACAACAACAACAACAACAACAACAACAACAACAACAACAACAACAACAACAACAACAACTGTAAGCACACATAGAAGAAGATAAAAACGCCACAATCGCTTCTAAATTATATTTGCCTTTTCACCCATTATTTAAAAAGTTTCATTTCCGGGACTATTTGTTTTTATTTATCGTTTTCCCTATTTTTTCACATGAACTAATGTGTGGCTGGGCACTAAAGTAATAATAAATACCAAATAATAAAGTGCACGTGCACGAAAGAAGCGCTACAGGGGAAAATAACAGCAAAGATTGAGAGAGAGAAAGATGGTGGGGGGGGGGAAGGACCGGTGTAGACCGTATATAGATAATCCCCCTACTCCCACTCTCTCTCTCTCTCTCTCTCTCTCTTTCTCTCTCTCTCTCTCTCTCTCTCTCTCTCTCTCTCTCTCTCTAACTCTCTCTCTAAAAAAAAAAAAAGACACCCCCCAAAACAAAACCAATTCCTCTTCTTCTTCGCCTCCTCTTCGATTCCTGACCAATGCCAGAATAATCAAGAGGGGGGACCTCTGCCAAGTAGTAGCACCCCACGGAACGGCTTTTTATCACTGGCCTGGTTCCGGAGAGCGATTCCAGAACCACTTTGCGCGCCAACAAAGCGATGGAATTATGATGAAAAGATAAAGGCAGCGGCCCTTCAAACCTTCAGGGAGCCACATGAAATAATTGTATGGCGTTCTCAATACTGATAGCTTGGCTTCTCCGCTGCCCTGTGGATTCTAGGGGGACATGGGCTTTTTTTTGGCAGGAATGGATGGAGGTTATCTACCTCTGATGTTTTGTTTTTTGGTTTTGTTTTGGTTCAACAGTGTCCTATCATATTTTGTTTGTTTTGTTTTCTTGATTTTTTGGGGGGGGTCTGTTGTTGTTCCTCTTTTTTGGGGGGTGGGGGGTGGGGAATGCTATCTTACTACAGCGGAAGGGTTGCTGCGAGCAAAAACTGATGGCGTGTTCACTTTTCAAAAAGAATTTGTTTAAATGGGGATATATACTGTATTTCGCTATCAGTTGAGGAATTGGGATGAACTACTTCTGATGGTGTTTGTTTGCTTGTTTGTTTGCTTGTTTTCCTGTTTGTGTATCTTGTTCTTTCTCTATTGTTTTTTACGATTGATTTGTGTTTTGTGTGTGTATTTAAATCAAATGGAATTTTTCAGTGGAGAGCTTTTAGACGCCAGGATTTTAGACTTGCATCAGCTATAATGATATCTGTGGTAGGCTATATAGTTTAACAATAGATGCAGTATAAGCTAACATTAAACTCAAAGACAATGTAAAAACTAGTCAATGAAAAGTGACTTTATGTCTGTTCTTTTGACAGAAAGATTAAGATTACACTTAAACCCGAGAAAATGAACAACTTCCTGATCAGCTACTGTTACAATCTCTTCTATATTTATGTTGTATGACAGCTAAACAGACACAAAGAAAAACAAGTCGCGTAAGGCGAAAATACAACATTTAGTCAAGTAGCTGTCGAACTCACAGAATGAAACGCAATGCCATTTTACTCGTAGCATCGTCAGGCCACCGCTCATGGCAAAGGCAGTGAAATTGACAAGAAGAGCGGGGTAGTAGTTGCGCTAAGAAGGATAGCACGCTTTTCTGTACCTCTCTTTGTTTTAACTTTCTGAGCGTGTTTTTAATCCAAACATGGCATATCTATATGTTTTTGGAATCAGGAACCGACAAGGAATAAGATGAAAGTGTTTTTAAATTGATTTGGACAATTTAATTTTGATAATAATTTTTATATATTTAATTTTCAGAGCTTGTTTTTAATCCGAATATAACATATTTATATGTTTTTGGAATCAGCAAATGATGGAGAATAAGATAAACGTAAATTTGGATCGTTTTATAAATTTTTTTTTTTTTTACAATTTTCAGATTTTTAATGACCAAAGTCATTAATTAATTTTTAAGCCACCAAGCTGAAATGCAATACCGAACCCCGGGCTTCGTCGAAGATTACTTGACCAAAATTTCAACCAATTTGGTTGAAAAATGAGGGCGTGACAGTGCCGCCTCAACTTTCACGAAAAGCCGGATATGA